>NC_056743.1:666145696-666406455 GCF_019279795.1 Protopterus annectens
CGATTTATTTATTTATTATGCTATCACCATGATTCTATTTATTCATTACAGTACTGTCATGAATTTGTTAATGTCTTGTGGAATATTTAATTAGTTCAGTATGTACTAAAGCAGATATTACATTGCTAAATGTTTGTACTGAGAATGCATATGTAATACTTTGTATATTGTTTCTTTTTGTGGAGCCTTTCCCTCTAGCCCTCTTCTAAAAAGGGGTGCTTTAGCCAGTCAAACTTTCTTGGTCAACAAATACAAATAAATAAGTTCTGTTTGGGCATAACTTTGTCATAGTGCATTGGCTTGTGCCACTTGATCCCTGAAGCCAGGGTACCACAGAGAAGCTATTCTCCTTGTCCAGATGGAATATGACCTTTGCCTTTTCATCATCTATTCCCCCAACCCCAAAAAGGAACTTTTCTCCTTCAGTCCACAAACAACAACACTTGACAGTTCATCACTTTAATTTCTACAAATAAACACTATTGCTTATTATTGTCTGAAGCTGAATGACAGATAGCCAGTGACCATACGGTGTTTCTGCTAGACTCCTCCATCTTTAAACTGCTTTAAACTGAATATGTGAATGGCTGGACGGATGGACAGATGGATGGATGGATGGAGAGGAGAGATAACCAGGTGTTCTTTCAATGCGCAGTGACCCAATCTCAGCAAGTCAACAAATGAAAGTATAAGAAGCTACCTTGCAATATATAGCGTGGAGTCCACAAGAAAATAGCAGTAACGTCTCCATCATTTGTATGGCTGAGTCATGACAAGTCAAAAAAATTTTTTTCTTTTTGTTTTGTTTTTAATGATAACCAGCAAAGCATGTTGTTAAAAAAATTGAAAATGGATGGTAGAATCTGGTCTTAACATCTACAAAAGAAAGTGTTTAGAAATGTATTAACAGTTGTTTGCTGTGGATCACCTGACTATGCCTTTGCTTCTGGGAGCTACTGTAGACTTTTCTTTTAGTGCAGGCTTTCTTTTTTGGTTAAAATATGGTTGGTGTCTGTCATGGTGGTATCCTTAGTGCCCACTGGTAGGCCCTGGCCATGTGAGAAACTATCAAGTTGAGGAGGTTTGCTTTTGAGTTAGTGCTCACGGAAAGCTCTTCTGATTAATCTGAGAAGTGCCAGAAGGCCAACAGGGCTGCAAAAATGGTTTATCAAACAGAAAGTCTTGGCATGGGAGGAGTTTGAATAGACCATCTATAAAGACTATCCAATGACCTCATAGAGCTCTTAACAAAATTTGGCATCATAGGAAAGGAAATTAGACCATTGGTTTGAGTGTGCTGATACAGACCAGGGAAGTGCTGATCACCACTAGACAAAATGGTATTCAGCGAAAGTGATATTTTAAGGGAGACCTTAACCCAGTAGGTATCCCCTTTCATCAGCAGCAGTAGCTGAAATGATTAGTTATTTGCAGGTCATTAATGTAGCTGAAGTCACAAGAGTAGTCAAATGCCTCTGTAAGCTGCAGATGTGGATAACTAGCCACAGATGTTGAAGGCATTGATACGGTTGGGGTAGTTTTGTAAATATGTCCATTTATTGTTGCATAGAAGGCAAGGCCAGTCCAACATCTCTGTACTGGTAAACTGGTGTGATGGCCCTATTTTTAAGGAAAGGAAGCTGGGGCTGTATACTGAATATAATGGGATCACACACTCTTCTGCCTTCCCAGCAATGCTTGGTGATGGATATAATACTCCTGCTGACAGTCAAACCCTAAATTCAGGAGGCTTACTAGTGATTCTGTTAAGGCCTTGGAAGGCAGTGTTATTTCTTTAAACTTACACAGCTGTGTCATGGGTTGTAAAATTTGTTTCAAATCCAGTATACACTTGTCTGGTGAGCATGCTGAAAGCTTATGGTCACATGATCTTCCACTTATTGTATATGGAAATGGGATCCAGGGCTGGTGCTACTGCATGCTACCCATTCCCTGTATGAATACACTGAAAGTTTTGTCCACATCCTCAGTTTTGAATCAATTTTAAGTGGGTGCCAGACTCTGCCAAGGTTATGCCTTGTCACTAATTTTGTTCCTTGTTTTCATGGGTAGGATAATAAGATTCAGCTGAGATTCTGAGGGTGTCCAGCATAGGGACTTAAAATGGTATTTGTTTTGTCTGCAGATGATGCTGGCCTTTTGGACTTATCTGAATGCTACCTCGTGCAAATACAAGAGGGACATACTGCTGAATGAGAAGTGTGGCTGGGTTAAAGTGGGCATTTGCAAATCTGAGGCCATGATACTCTTCCAGAAAAGAGCAGATTACACACACACATGCATGCACACACACACACACACACACACACACACACACACACACACACACACACACATACGAACTCAAACAAACACACATGCATGCACACACTTGTGCATGCGCACGTGCACACACACACACACACACACACACACACACACACACACACACACACACACACACACACACACACACACACACACACACACACACACGCGTGCGCGCGCGCACACACACACACACATGGAGAAAGGAGGATAAAGCATCCAGCTGAAATGCACTAATAAAAAGACTGCAGTACAGAATGATAACATTAAACTGCAATGGTCTCAACACTTGCATTACTAAATCCATCTAGTATGTGATTCCTATCTTTACTGTTTTGCAAAGCATGATATTGGTTGTGGGCATTTACTGAAGTGACGTACAACAACAACATGGCACTGCACCATTTAAAGACAGAAAGTGGATAGCTCTTAAGCAGTATTTATTCAACCCTGTAGTGATAAATACATGGCGCAACATTCTTGATGTGACATTGAGGCAAAAATAGTACTGGATTCAAATATGTACAGAACAGAATTTGAGCAGATGTTGTGAGATTTAAGAAAATAAAGTTGTAGATTATTTATTTGTATTTATTTATCCTTTGTTGACCGGGTTAATCCCATGAGGCTAGTGGCCTCTTTTCAGGGAAGACCCGTGTTGATCCAGGAGATAAGCAAATAGGCAGATCAGGTGGGTCTAGCATTCCCTGTTCAAGTTCATAAGTCTGCATGTCTTTGCATTGAATTTAAGCAGACACGCTTCTGCCTGTTCCTCTTACTTTGTCAAGTTTGGTAACGTCATTTTGTCCACTGACCATACAAGGACAGCATATATTTCTGTTTCCTTGCTTCTTCTCCTTCTCATGTTACATTATTTCTGTTTACTGTCAATTCTCTGTACCTTACTTTCACAAACTCTGCATCTTCCTCCTTGTATATACACACACACACACACACACACACACACACACACACACACACACACACACACACACACACACACACACACACACACACACACATGCATCCAGCTTTAATGCACTAATACACCATCTCATAAATGCTTTTACATTTATACCTCATTCAAGTTAGTCATCCTGGTCTCAGACTTTTTAATGTTTTGTTACAGCCTTGTAGTACCAGTTTCATTTTCTCTAGGCATTTACAGTTTTTGCATACTTATAGTTTGATTTCCATAGCTGAAATATAAATAAGTAAGCTGCATCTGTACGTAATGTGCTGTGTACCGTTGTTTGTCAGTACTGATTTTACACATGCATTCTCCTCGTCATCCTTGTTCTGTATTTTACTAGTATCAGAAATAAGTGAAAGATGAGCTTTCTATGCAGTGGTTTCCTGGCAAAAATAAATTAACTGAAATACAGAAACAACAAAGTTTGAGTTTTGTCTACAAATTGTCTAAGTTTGGCAAGTACTTTCCACGATAATAAAAAAAATAAATGCTATCTTCGGCATTTTTGATTTTTTACTATGTTTTTAGGCCCCAGTAGCATCAAAAACGAAGTTACTGATTTCATCGCCTATAGCCAAATGTTTGACATTTAACATTTGATCTCCTATATGTTGAAAGAAGCTCATTGAATACACTTAGAAATCATTGCACCTATTTATACTAGGGTTTTATAGCTGAGTGAGACCCCATTTGCTAACCGCCTTTAAGGGCAGAGCAGGAAAAGACAGAGAGTAAGCTTACCCTCCCTTTTCCAAGAATCGCAGTCTCAGTAAATTATTTTAGCAATGCACATTTTTTTCAGAGGGGGCTGATATGAAGCGGTATGATGTCATTTGATTAATATAGAGGAATGGAGAAGCAAAGAAGGGGAAGAGAAACAAAAAGGAAGAAGAAACAGAGAAAATAACTAAGATTAGGCAGGGACATAGAACCACCCCATCACAAACCTCAGGGTATATTGTATTTAAACTCCTTTGGACCAAGCTGCCCAGCACACCCTGCTTGTCAGTACTACATGCCATCATTTTACTAGCAGACCACCAAACTAGCTCTTTGATTACCTCTATAGCCAATAGCTTGAGTAACCTCTGAACATGTTTCTAACATTTGTACAACCCAGCAATTATTCATGATTGTTATTTCCCCTTGCAGTCAGTATCGAGCACTTTCAGGAAGGTACACAGGAACAGCGAGGAGGGATGGCTGTTGTCATTAAAGGATGCATGAACAGAACAGGGATGTGTGTATTGTGAACAGCTTGTAGACCTATCCAAAAGGACACAATGGCTGGTATGCCATTTACTAACTACATCAGAATGGAGTGTGAAGCAGGATAGAAGTACATGTGAAGTGAAAACAGATGGGCCTGCTAGTGTCCAGAAACAAGACTCAATGATACAGAGGATGTTGGGGAAGCTTCTTAGAAAAGATCCATAGTAATTAAGGAGAACTACCTAATAGCAAGAATCCGATATTGTTATTTATATTATTATTATTTTTTGTCTTGTACCCATTAATCCATGATGCACAGACCTCCGATAAAATATGATTTTGCATGGTGTGTTCCTGAAAGGCCATTTATACTGAAGTCAGTCAGTGGTGTGATGGGGGATTCCACTAACCATTTCAGACAGAAATTTAGACTCATATGGAGGGCACAGCAGACTTGCTCTTCAATGCAAATTTTACCATGCTGTGTATTGTATCAAAATTTCAGTTTGCAGTATATACAAGGGGCTTGTGTGTGCTACAGAATGTATTTGACACAATGTGAGTTAACCTGTTTTTAGCTGCTCCAGGACATGGTAGAACATCCTGGTGTTGTTTGTAGTTTCACCATGTGACAGTATTCAGGAGGACACTTCATGAAGAACAATGTCTGAATGAATCAGATCACAGCATAGCTTCTCTATCCTTCCTCATACGTGAGGTATATTGCCTGTATTCCAAGGCAGATGCAAGTAGTGTTAAAAGAGGGAAATAATACAAACTGCATTCACTATGCAACAGCCAGTCATAATTTATACCAATGTACAAAACACATAGCTTGGATTTTGGTGCATATGTAAAACGTGAACACAGGTCTTATATGTGTCCTTTCAAAATCTTCTCTGAAGATGTAAGCATACAAATGTAGAATTTCTCAATGATATATCATATGCGCATTATCAGTAATGGTGAATTTTATACGGGAATAATTGTCTTCCTACTAATGGTCATTGTTAAGCAAAAGATGGATGATGCATACTCCTTGTACACCGCTAGAGTGTAATGCCATAATTTGACCTCAGCTGCTCATTTTCGTTCTATTATTCCCATAAGAAATCCTTTGCTAGCTGGCACGTATTTCATTACTTTGCAAGTAAAACATAAGAGAGCTGGAGTTTGTCAATACAAAGAAAGGGAAATGGATAAATAACAGACCAATAGGTAATCCCTGTTCTTTTATTTTAGGAGGAAAAGCATTTGGACTTCTGAAGTTACACCAAGAAGAACGTCTGGATTCCATTAACAAAGTAAGAAAAATCACATCTTCTGCCTAGTTATAGCTTAACCATCATAGCTCAATGCTTTGCCTGCTAGAAATATACATTTTAGAAGGATGTGCAAAAAGATTTTCTTAACTAGTAATAATTCATTCTTTGCACTGATCTGTGGGAGAAAGTTCTGATCCCTTCTACATCCAGGGAAGTGGAATTTTATTTTTTATATTTTAACTGCAGTGGTGGTGCTGCGGTAGCGTTGTCGCCTCATAGCTAGATGTTGTCCTGTTCGATTCTCAGCTAGTGCATCTTCTGTGTGGAGGCCTGCGTGAATGGGGGTACCTTCGTTGAAGGTTGTGCATCAGGGATGGCAACTCGGCACGTAAAAATCTACTTCCAATCATTAGCGGACCGGAGTTCCGCTGTGGCGACCCCTAACCGGGAAAAGCCGAAAGACACAAACAAACAACTTATATTTATATTTAAATTCTGAGCTAAGCTAATTTGTTTTTTAATTTACTATGCTGGGAGGAAAGTCTGTCTCTGCAGCAAGTATTGTTGTTTTGGTGGGGAAAGTAACTCAGTGGAGCTTTGGTGGCTGAACCAGGGAGCAAGAAAGGTGAAAATGACTGACTGTTTTAGCTTTTATCCTGTCTGTTTATTTAGCACTGCCTTGTTTGCACCTGTGCTCTGTTTTGTGGGCCTGCAGTGAGTTGTGCAGTAGTTTTCCACCTGTGGGTTGGCATAATGGTTAAGATGTTTACTTCACAGACAAATACAGGGTTTAATTCTCACCAAGGGAAATTTGGCTAACCTTAAAATGTCCCACAAGGGCAGTTAGCTTAGTGCTTACCTATGGCTGTGTTTTACCATACGTAAACTTTCTATTAATCCCTCCTACAGCCAGGGAAGTATAACTTTATTTTTGTTTATACATAAATTCTGAGTTAATCTAATTTGTTTTCACTTTGATTGTGCCATTAGAAAAATCTAGTTCTGCAACAAGTGTTATTACTTTGGGAAATAATTTAACTGACTGGTGCTTTGGACCATTGGCTGACCAAGGGAGTAAGAAAGTTGAAACCTGCTCGCTGTTTTAGCGTTTGTCTTGATTTTTTTTAAATAGCAATGCTTTGCTTGCATCTGTTCTCTATGTTGTTGATACATTGTGCAGTAGAGGGTAATGGTGCACTTCATTGATCCAGCCCATTAAAATCTACTCTGTCAACAACAATAGCATCCCCATATTATCCAATTTTACATTTATTAGTAGCCTCACTCTGTACTAAATCTTCCTACTTACCATCTGTTGTACTGTGAACCTCATTTTTAAGCCAACTGATAGTTAACTATTATTATAAACCCTTCTAGTGACTATTACTTAAACCCCTGTCTTAATTGTCTGCAATACCACTTTACTAAACTACTGAAAGATAAGTTTCTGACACCTCATCTCTCATTGATACCCTAGGTTGTTAAAATATCAAGTCCATGGGTACAGACAATTTACCTAGATGTCTAATTAATAGTATTAAAATGCACACTTACTGAGTCACTCCTGTACTTGTTTAACTAGCCACAGGATGTGTCACTGAGGTTTGGAAAACAGCTGTGCTGTTTATAAAGGGGGCCCTAACACAGACCTCAGGAATTCAGGCCTATCATCCCAACTAACCTAATTTCCAAGGCCATAGAATGTAACACAACTGACCTCATGAACTGTAGTATTTAAAATTTCATACAACTGGACCCACAACAATTTGGTTTTGTTAAGGGCAGATCATATATGCTCAGTTTGATAAACCTCTTTGAGAAGGTAACAGAGGCAGTGGACAGTAAACTGTCAGTCCTCACAGCATATCTGGCTCTGGCCGAAGCCTTTGACAATGTATCCCTTGCTATCATTGTAAACAAGCTAAAAGAAGTAAAGGTAGACACTTACATGGTAACATGGATTGCAAACTGGCTAAAGGATAGACCTTATAAAATTAAAGTGGCAGATGTCGCTTCAGAAAGCAAGAAAGAAAGAAGTGCTGTACTATAAGGACTACTCCTTTTTGGTGATATACTTCACATCAACCTGATCTATGGCTAAACAAGTTCACCTATGGCTACAAGCTGTGTGTCATCATCTGTTCCCTCACTCATATGTAAAATTATCATCAAGTACTAATTCTTACAAATCAATAACATACAAAGAAAGGCCAAAATGCCAAAAAAGTGCATCACTGCCACTTTTGGGGATCACACCTCATCTGCAACTTACAACATAGGCAGTACCTCACTTCTCACAGATACAGTAGTCAAGAGTCTCTGCACCTAAATCAAAAATTCTGTCACCTTTGACCACCATGTTGCAACAGTAGCTATGAAATCCTTCTGTCTAACACAATGGATTTCCAAAGATATCTCAGTTATGTCAAAGGATGTTATTGTCCCTCTGCATTTTGTCCTAATTAGACAAATTATTGACTGCAGTGCTCCTTTCGGCTGATACCTAGCCAGTCATATTATTCAGCTAGAAAGTCCCCAAAGGTTTATAAAAGAAAAAGATTATTGTTCTAAAAACCTTTGACTACCAAGACAGACTAGAGGCCATATCCGTATATTCTATCCCTTATAAATTTCTTTGTGGAGATCTATGCTTGGTATTCCATGCCATTAAAGACCTCACCCTACTGGATCTCTTATATCTTCACAGGATGAATAGCTACACAAACACCTGAACCAAAGATATGAGCCTCCACCAGCATATAAATAAAAGATGTCAGAGGGATTGATTCATTACCTAGTGCTTTGTCCCATCTCTGGAACCAAATGCCTGTGTATGTTAAGCAGTGCGACACCCTCAGCACCTTCAAGAGTAACCTTGTTGATTGAATGATTACTCCCAAGTTCATCCTTGGCCTGACATGTTTTCCCTCCTAAAAATGGAGGTACATCTTGAGTGGTATGTTGCAAGGTTCACACAGTCTTCAAATTTCCATGCCTTGATCCTGAGATAACCAATCCATGAATGCCCACTAGGATGAAACTGAAGGACCATCTGGGTTTTGAAGAAACTGTTCATAACTTACCTCTGAGGTTTAGTGACCTTGAAGGTAATTATACATGTTGTAGGTAGAGGGGCATGAGGGAGTAGGACCTTTGCCCCTCCAGAAAAAAATAGCTTCAAAAGCACATTGAGTCCATCAAATATTTTTTGCCCCCTTGGCCAGAATGGCTATTGGCTAATGTCAGTGCCTCTTGTACTCCCCTAGACACCCTCAAAACTAACCTGAGTTCTACTCGCACCAGAGCCACTATCCTAAGTCCATAGTTGAGGAAGCACTTTTCCATCTTTGGGGGAGATAATGGAGATGGAGGTGCCCTGATCAGCGCCATCTGCTGGTAACTTCAGGGATTTAACTGTATGCACTGACATCACAAAGAAGGGCAGAAGTGCAATGGCAACACGCACATGCCATGAGCATCCCTGCCATGATGTGTTAAAGTCAATTCTCCCCCTCAATGCACACATGCTTTAGGAGACTAATGCTGCTCTCCAGTATCAAGAAAAGTGTTCTCCCCAACTGGTACACTAGTTTTCCAAATCACTAGTTAGTCCCAGGTCATCCACTTCATAGGCAGACACATTGTCAATATGACAATGTGACAGCTATACTCATTCTTTCAGTTTTTTTTCAGACATAATAATTAAATTCACACACTTTTAACACTAACATGGGTAGACATACAGTCATAAAAAAAAAGAAAACAAAGCATTGTTAACATTTGTCATTAACTTCCTGCATTATACAAATAAGTTTTCTTTTTAACAATTATCATTCAGTCTAATATTACATAACTTGCTCAAATCCTGACTTCCCTTAAATTAAACTCCTGTTCCTCCTGAATATTATTATTATTCTACAGGTATTGTTCCCACAAATTCCATTTATTTCTATGTAGTTTGCTCTTGACCAGAATGGCTTCAGTGAGGTTGCCACTGGAAAGCTATAGCTGTCCGTGTGGGATATTACAGTCTTGATCAGATTAGTAACTGTAAGCAAACTGATGCAATTGACTGCCTTTCAAAAGGGATGTCAGACATTTAACTGTAACCATGGTTTATACAATAACCAGCATACATGGGTTGTGCTGATGCTCAAGCTCTGCAAATTAAACTTATTTTTTGGTATAATTCAAAGTGCTTGCAACCTCTATGATGCCAGGATCATGGTAAAAAATGCAAGTCCCCTGTGATGTTATATGCATGCACATTTACCATCTACAAACACAGCTATCAATCCCATTTATCAGCATTAGGATACAGAACGCTGCTTCCTAACAAGTGGTGCGCCTTCTTGGCTATCAAATGAGTAAACACACAATGAATAAAAATCTGAACAGTTAACTATTAAGTTGCTGTCTTATTCACATAGACACCAGTAGATGGTTGTACTACATATTTTCACTGTGAGAAAGCTCACTAGGACTTATCTCAAAAGGTAAATCTTGAATGCTGTCTTTGAGGTCATTTTATCCTTCGGAGTTAAAAAGCAGAAGTGCAGGACTGTGAAGTTGTAGCACTCTCATGTTGGAAGGCAGGAGGATTCCCCTGAAAAGCATGGCCTTGAAAGCCATAGCTGAAGTTTAAACCTGGATATAAGTCCAACCAAGCTCCCTGCATTTTGGCTTATCATTATTTAAACCTAAAAGACTGTCTCCTCTCCTGCACCTTAGATGATGTGGGTATTTTCGAGTGCAACATAGTGGCAAATTTAAAGGCTTTGAAGTAACTCCTCTCAACTAGTACAAAGTAAAAGTTCCTAGCCTACATAAACTATATTTTACTTGTTTCATATTTCAGACTCCCCTACAGCTGCTTGAGAAGACATTGCTCAGGCATCAGTACCTTTAAGAGAAAACAGACAAAAGCATAATGCTGAATGCTGTTTTCCACAGGAAGTCATTGTCAGTGTAGTTTCTAAGTGTGTGCTGGCAATGATTCACTTGCTTTGGAAGATTTCTCCCTTCTACAAGTTGGTATGACCATGGAGTTGATATATATGTTTGGGAACTATGGGGATTCTCCTCCAATTTGGAAGTACAGGGGCGCTTGCCTCACTGCAAAAAAAAAAGTAAAATTCATTCTTCACCATTCTGTGCTTTGGTCATGTTTTTTTCAATCTTTCAACTTGTCAGCTTTCAGAAAGTTGGCATTTCATAGAACTCACATTTCATCTTAACATTTTTTTTCCTAATGTGTGCACTTTTTTAAACTGCAAGTGAAAATCTATGTTTTTTATATACAGATACACACACACACACACACACACACACACACACACACACACACACACACACACACACACAAAATGATCCACTTGATCTAATAAAACAAATCTGTTTTTTTTTTTATTCATCCCTGAATGCTCTAGGCTAATGGCCATGGGGCCCTTATAAGCCTAGCCAAGAGTTTATCCCCCAAAAAGAAACCTCAATCAGCACCTGTTGCCCCTGTCAGTGAGGGACACAGGTGGAACACCCGGGACAAATTTTTGGTTTCCCATCCACTCATCAAGGTTGGCTTGAAGAGGGTCAGCGACATACTTTGTTTGACATGTATGAGGAGTCTATTCTAGAGACAGGGCAGCCTCTGGGAGACAAACCTGTCTCTCCAGCAGGTTTTGTTATTGTTGCATATTAGATTTAGACCTTTTAATTGGGTAATGTGTGAGGAGTTAGACTTACAGATATGGAGCATCTCTAGTAGGGCAGGGTCTGAGATTGCCTTGTAGGCGAGGCACTGATCACCTCTGAGCAATCTGTATGATACCAAGTACAGTGATAGTGATTTCAGCCTGTCCACATAGGACAGGTGTTGGAGGCCATGTACGTAATTATTTGGTGTAATGAGGGAGGATTACAGGGAGGTAATAACCTCCTTTTTTCTGGATGCAATCCCTTTACCTATGAGATGAAGCAAGTAAAAGGCTTTTCTGACCACTGCCACTACATGATGGTCGAATCTGAGATTGTTGTCAGCTGTGCACCCAGGTTTCTCACCACAGGTTGTGTGCTTAGGGGGTTGCTGTTGATGTGGTAAACAGTAGGGGCCGTGTTTTTGCCGAATGGTTTTATAATACATTTTTTTGGGTTTAACTTAATGCCATGACTTTGGCACCAGTCATTTGTTGCTATGAGACCCTCTTGTAGTATGTTAACATCATTTGGGGCATCAATGACAGCACCCAACTTACAGTTGTCCGCAAACTTGGTCTGCCACAGGGCTTTTGTCTTTACCTGGACCTCTGAAAAGTAGATGCCAAACAGTAGGGGTCTCAGGACAGATCCCTGGGGAACACCACTAGAGACAGGTCTGCTGTCTGAGGTCTAGGCACCTATTTTGACCTTGTGGATCCTATCAGTGAACCAGTTGGCCACCCACTTGATGAGATAGGCTGAGTTAGCTTTTCGACAATACCCAAGCTGGGGATTGTGTCAAAGGCTTTGGCCAAGTAAAGGTAAGCTGTATGTACTGACTTTCCCCTCATCCAGGGCCTTGGTGCCAGTCTCAGAAAAGTCAGCCAGGTTCAACAAGCAAGATCTGTCCTTGACAAATCCGAAGTGGATGGGGTCAAGTGCTTGGAGACTGCCTATGTCCTGGTTTATGAGGTCCATAATAATACACTCCATGGCCTTACAGATCAGACTTGTCAAGTTAATTGGGCGATAGTTTCCAGTGTCAGTAGTGGCACCATCTTTGTGCAAGGGGATGACCATGGCAGTTCTCCCCCCTGCTAGAAAGAAGCCTGTATTTAGGTTATGGTTGAATAGGGTGCTCAATGGCAAGGCTAGTTCTTGCAGGAGATGGTGCAGAACACAGCCTGGGATACTATCGTGTCCCATGGAAGCTGTGTTCTTTGCTTTGGATAGGGTCTTTAACGTTTGATCTATGGAGATGTGAGGTGCACGACAAGTATCGGGGATGTCGAATGAGCCTTTGGGGGCACAGGGGAGTGAAGCTTATGCTGAACCTATCTGCTAGCAGGTTGGCTAAGTCAACAGAATCAGTGTAAGTGGTACTGTTAAGAACTAATTTGGAACAAACCTGGGATTTGCCATGGAGGTTCCTGACATAACCGAAAAAGGGCTTTGTGGTTACCCTTTGTTTCAGAGGCTAGTTTCAATTCTTAATTGGCTTTGGAGGTTTTCACTAGTGATTTAATTTGCTTGTTTTTCCAACTGGGAATTTGTGTCTTTTTACCCTTGGACAACAGTTTCTTCCTTTTATTGTAAAGCCTGTTGATAGAGGATGTCCACCAGATAGGTTTGTGTTTCCTTGAGGAGTAGGTTTTAGTTCTGTTGGGTATGGCTGAGTCCATGCAGTTGTACAAGTGCTTGTATACTGCAGGTGGCATACTGTTCAACATAGTTGCCTGCATCCTCTGAGGGGGTGGTGATGTGAAGCTACTGATACCCTGCCTTAGAAGGTTGTAGTCAGCTTTTGAGAAGGTTTTAGCCTGGTTACAGCTGGGGGGGGGGTTGGATGGGATAGAAACTTTGAAGAAGACAGACCGATGGTCTGATCTCATCAGGGAAGAATTTACTATGGGGGTGATGCAGTGGTCACCCATGTTGGCGCGAACCAAGTCTAGAATGTCATCTCCCCTTGTGGGGGATGAGAAAAGCTGGTCTAGTGCATTAGAACTGATGAAGTCAAGGAATCATTGGTTGAGTATATTGGAGCAGGAATAGTTCACCCAGTCTGTGGTGGGGTAGTTGAAGTCACCAAGGATCAGGGTATTAGGCAGTACCTTGATGGAGTCAAGCAGGTCCAACTAGGAGGAGTTGGTGTTCTGAGTCATAGAGGGGGTCTATAGCTGGCTATAACTTGGATGGGTGTCTTGCCAGTTGTCACCTGCACCTGGAGTAGTTCTAGTGCATCATGCTGGTAAATCATTCTGGAGTTGTCCTTGTCTTTAATGAAAATAGAGACTCCACCACCCTTAATCTTCCCAATCTCATTTTGGGGTCACAGTGTGTGGAATGAGGTATAGCCTGGTATGGTAGGGCTGCTCTCCGCAGCCTTGAACCACGTTTTCATGATTGCAAAGATGTCAGCATCTTCCAATGCAAGGAGAGCCTCCAGTGAGTGCATTTTCAGGTAAAGGCTCCTAGCATTAAGCAGCATGACCTTTAATTTGCTTTTTGACAGATTTTTTTATTTTGGAGGCTATATCTTTGGGACATTGCCTAAAAAGGCACAATGGGCGAGGCAAGAGCCTTGACCAGAATCTTGAATCCCAGGGATGGCAAGAGGCAATCTCTGGCAAAGCATTGAGGCCTTTCAATCATGTCATCCCAGGCAGACAGATACTGGATCCCCTTGGAATGACACCAGAAACTAAGCCAATTGTTGAAGTAAATTATGTTTTGTTGGTATTGTGGTTATGATTCTTGGTGAAGGTAGGATGCTGCTTAGGGCTAGGGTCATACCTGCCTGGGACACATACTCTGAGAGCTCAATCATGTTTCTCTTCATTTAGTCAAGGGTGGTATGTCTCAAGTCAAGTTACTCTCACCTGCCTCCTAACCTTCACAACAACTCCTATTTCTTGCAGTCACCCACTCCCAGTTCTATAACTAGCTTACTCCCTCTCTAACTCACCTGCAATAGCGGACCCGGCCACTAGGTGGCACCCTTTACCAGCTTTCACCTCTTGTTTTACCTTCTGCTCTCTTGTTTCCTTAACTAACATTTGGACCTCCCAGACCATACCTTATACTCTCTCCTTACCCTTTATTACTACTGTCTGCAACCACCTTCTCCATCTCAGACTCCTTGCTTATCTCTGCTCTTACCTACTCCTCACTACCAATCTTATCCTTAGTATCCAGCTCTGCTGATTGTTTCTTGTCAAGCCATTTAACTACCTGCTTCTACCCGCTCCGTTCGCCCTGCGGGCTCACTCCGCTCCCCTCCCTACCCCCAACTCCCACCCACCCCCAGGGGTCCTAAACTTATAGCTCCCTGGACACACCCCCTACTCTGATCTTCCAATCCTTCTCCTTCCCATTCTAACTTCCTCCCACACCCACCCTTACCCTTTCTCAGCCATTCACTCACACTAATTCTATCTATTTCTACCCTTTATTTCTTCCACTCACACCTCCTTATTTTACTCCTTTTACACTAAGACTTACCTCTTTTATTGTACTCCTGTCTCTGTTTTACTCCTATCCTCTCTTTTCTTTCCTACATTGTTCTATACTTCTACTCTACAATAAAATACACCTTTCTACTTCATCCTCTCATACCTCTCTCACCTTTCACAAACACTCCTACTTCTACTATGGCTCCATACCTGCCAACCCAGATTGTACTCTCTACCCTACTAGTTTCCACCCTATGCTCAATTTACCTCCTATCCCTCTATGAGAAATCATTGTATGTCCAACCTTTCGATCCACATAAACACACTACAACATTTCTCAATCCTCTAAATTCATATCCATATATTTCTTCTACCCCTAACTATCAACTACCTAGATTCCACCGACTGTCACATCTCAAATATGTCTTGCCTTCTGATAACAAAACTAAATTTCTAACCTTTCTAAAATGTAACCTCACTATGAAACCTATCAATCTTAACCTTCAAGCTGGAGATATCCACCTAACCCTGGTCCAACTTTCCCTCTCCCTAATGTCCATACCCAAACTCAATAACACCTTCCTAATAGGACATCTTAATACCCAAAGCATAAACAACAAAATACCCTACGTGCATTCCCTCCTTCATATACATTCATTTGACATTCTCTGCATCTCTGAGACCTGGCTAAAGCCCTCCACTAAAGACACTGAGATTACTCCCCAAGGCTACAATATGGTAAGACTTGACCGTCCCAACCATAAAGGTGGTGGAGTTGCAATTCTTTATAAAAATCATCTAAATATTACTACCCTTCATGCCTCTCCAACTCAAGATAGCAAGGTAGAAGCAATCATTTCAAAACTCCAATTAAATTCCAAAAAATCCCTTTATATTATATGTATGTACCTACCACCTGGTAATAACATACCAATCCTTGAAAATTACCTTAGCTGGATATCTGCCACATATCCCCAAGAAACCATCATACTAGGTGACCTGAACATAGACTGGAATAGCATTACTGCTGATAATCCTTCTTCTCATATCAACCTCCATGGTTTTATCCAAACCATTACTTCAACTACTAGGCTCAACAAACATAGTAATAGAGAAAGCATTTTAGACTGGATTCTTATAAATAAAGTCAAAGATAGTTACAAAGTAGGAACTTTGCCAGATGATGTTAGCGATCACTCCTTAACATTCATAACAAGGGAAAAGGCTGATTGTGTAAACCCCTGCACTATAAGAAACATACGCACCATCAAACACTTTAATCCAGAACTGTTTCAGTCTGAACTTAGTGCATGTAATTGGAACCCCTTAAAAACACTCCCTCTTGAAAATGCAGTAATATACTTTAACTCTACTTTTTTATCCATTCTTGACTTACATGCTCCTGAACGTATCATTAGAATTAAATCTAATGCTGCCCCCTGGCTCTCCCATGAAACCAAAAACTTATTCTCACTAGAAATAAAGTCTGGGCCGCATGGAGATCACACAGAAATAACCCTGATCTTCTACACTTCCGCCAGCTTAGAAATCTAACCAAAAAGGCAATAATAGCTGATAAAAAGAAATTCTACTTCAATCTACAACAAACTCACCTTAATAATTCAAAACTTTTCTGGTCTTCAGTCAATAGACTCCTCTCTCCAGGAAGTTCTAAAACACCTTCCCCACTTAATGCTGATCCTGATACCCCTCAACAAACTGCAGATGCTTTCAACTCTTTCTTCACTGAAACTATACAAGCTCTTGCTAATCAATTGAATGCTAATAACTCACACCCAACATGTAACCTTACAAACTCTTCCTTTAAATTCTCTCTACATCCTATCTCTACATCTTACATACACAGACTCCTTCTCAAACTAAAACCTTGTACCCCCTCTGCTGACAAGTTACCTTCACTCTTTCTACAAAAAGCTGCCAAGGCTATCGCATATCCTATTTCTATTCTCATAAATAGGACAATCAAAGAAGGTATCATCCCTGATATATGGAAGGTCTCTCACATTATCCCACTCCATAAAGGTGGTAACTCCATAGACTACTCTAACTATAGACCTATTGCTCTCTTCTCTCCGCTGGCCAAAATAATGGAGAAATGTATACACCATCAGCTTGTACAACACCTCTCTCTCCACAACATCATAGCTAACTGTCAACATGGCTTCAGACCATATCATAGTACTACTACTGCCCTCCTTTCCTTTGCAGGCACTATTAACCTGAACCGTAACAACAACCTACTCTCTTCTGCCATCTTCATTGACCTCTCCAAAGCATTCGATATGGTTAACTACTCTTTATTAATCAATACTCTTGAATCCCTATCTTTTGATATCCCTGCCATTAGATGGTTTACTTCTTATCTCACTAACAGAAAACAAGCTGTTCTCTGGAATAACCACATTTCTTCTCTTTTGCCTGTTTCTATCGGAGTTCCTCAAGGCTCTATTCTTGGCCCACTTCTCTTTTCCCTCTTCATTAATGATCTCCAAAATATAATCCCTCAAGCTACTTGCATTCAATATGCTGATGATTCTACACTCATCTGCTCTGCATCTTCCACCTCAAAACTTAGATCTCATACTCAAAAAGTCTTTAATACCGTCAAAACATGGTTCTCTAGTCGATTCCTCTTACTAAATGCTAAAAAAACTAAACTCCTCCTCTTCACCCCCACTTCCAGGACCCCCCCCTTTAAACTTCACCATCTCCTCTAACAATGCCACTGTCATCTCTCCCGACTCTACCACTAAACTGTTAGGTATTACAATTGATAATAATCTCTCTTTCAACCAACACATTAACAACTCCATAAAACTTGTCAATAGGAAAATAGGATCCTTATATCGTATTAGACCATTTCTAACACCTTCCTCTAGAACTAGGATTGCTCACTCCCATCTTCTTTCCACTCTTCTCTATGCTTCTCCCATTTTACCAACCTCAAGAAAAACAACCTTACCAAATTGGCTACCTGCTACAATAACATTGCTTGCTTCGCTACAGGGAACCCCTACAGAACACATCACTGTCTCAACCTGAAACCACTAGGCTGGCCAGAGTTTCAAAACTATCTTGCAATCCAACAACTCACTATTGCCCATAAAATTCTGTACCAAGCAATGAACACCCCTATACTCTCTCAACTCATAATCCCCTATAATAATCTTAACTCTCTCCGCTCCTCTAGTAAACTATTGGCTAGTTCTATAAAATCAAATAACACTGCTGGTGACTCCCTTTTTACCAATTCAGTAGGTACAAAATGGAATTTACTTCCTAGCAACATAACAAAGATTACATCATTACCTCTTTTCAAACAAAACATTAAACTGCACTTCCAAAATCACTGGCTGTGCACCTGTAGTAAACCTGATTAACTTTCCACTACTTATTCTCTACTTCATAACTATCTCCTACTTCTTACTTACTCCATCCTCCACTTGGCTTTCCTCTTCTTCTGCCACTTGTCTTCCTAATTACTTCTTTGCTTACTGACTGTCTTACTTGCTCTCTTTGCTTGCTGACTGTCTTACTTGCTCTCCTTTCCATAACTAACCACTTCTAATTTTCCTTATTCTTAGCTCTCTTTTCTCTTACTTCCTACCTGTATCAATATCTTACAAAGTATTTTTAACTTTATATAATGTTTTTGGACTTTAACTGTGTGTGGTAGTAATTATTTCATTTAATATCTTTATCATACTTAGTATTTTATGTTTGTATAAGTATTTTTTTTTTGGACTGTAACTGTGTGAGTTAGTAATTAACTCACTTAGTAATAATAAGTAACTGTAGAGTTGTTAGCTTTTGTCTCTTACAAACTTTCTTTAAAACACAAGTATGTTTTCCTTTATTGTATTCTCTGTGGAGCTTTTCTCCCCGGGCCTCTACTGAAAATGGAAATATCTCCAGCTAAACTAGCCTGGTCAACAAATGTAAAATAAAATAAAAATAAAATAAATAAAATAAAAGTCATTCACACCAACATGGACAATGACAGAGTCGTACTTGTACTTGTTGTGGAGAGACTTAAGTGCGTGCATGAAGTGGCAGATTCTGGCATCTGGCAGAAAACTGACCGTGTTCTTCTCCTTGTCGAGTCTGGTGAGGGGGACATCTATGTGTCTCACAACTGAGTCGTCAATGACTACTATGTTTGGTTTATTGTTATGGCTTATAGGCTGTGTGAGTTTATTGTTATGCCTTATGGGCTGTGTTTGTGATGCACTGGTGTGTTGTCTGCTGTCTGTGTTGTGTTTTGTTTTGCGTGTAGAATGTGAGTGTGTTTTGGAGGTCTCTGCTGTTTAGGTAAGTTTTTATTGAGGACCTCTGCATAGGTGGATGCGTGTTGTGCTTGACTATGTGATGTGGGTGGTGTGGTGTTTGTGCTGGCAATCTCCTCTTTGTCAGGAGAATTGACTGTGGTGTGAGAGAGCATGGATTCCAGGTTACTGATATAGATACATTTCTCAGAAGTAGAAGAATTATGTCCTAGGATAAGAGGGTTGTCAGTGAACATGAGGCACTTGCTACACTGTCTCACTATGCCCATGTCGACCACGCTGGCAGGAGCCAAGTGCTAAAACCAAAACTAAGAGGCTTAGAATAACAGGCAAATTTAATCGGGCTACTATCAAGCAGCAATAAATACAGCAGAATAAAAGCACTTCAACACTTAGGAGCAAGCAGCAAGGCAAAATAAAATAATAAAGTAGGAAGAACACAATTGCAGTAAAAGCAGTTGAATGAAGTGTAATTTTTTTTAACTGGAGAGGGAAGAAACAGAAAATAGTTTAAGATTTAGAAACTAAGGGGGTTGGCCTTTCCAAATGATCACACTGTGCTCTGTAATCTGCCATAGGTCTGTTGCCTAGTAAATTACAGTAGCTTCATATTGCTATACAATAGTTTAATAAATCAAAAAATGGGAAGTGCGGTTGTTCAGTGAGTGAGATACAGCAACAATTCTATTTATACTAGCTTATGATGTAAGACTTAAGCTACAAAACTGCAGAAAAAATGTATATTGGACAGTATCACTTGTTTGTTTGTTCTTCTTTTGGCTTTTCCCGGTTAGGGGTCGCCACAGCGAAATTCCTGTTCGCTAATGATTGGCAGTAGATTTTTACAGTGCCGAGGTGCCAGCCCGATGCCCAACTTTCAATAAAGGCACGCCCATTTACGCATGTCTTTCGAATGCCAATCGACCACGGGGAGGACATGCAGACTCCAAACAGAAGGCGCTCCAGCCGAGAATCGAACGGAAGAACCTCTTGCTGTGAAGCATCAACGCTACTGCTGCACCACCACGGCTAAGATAAACTATCCCAATTGAATATCAGCTCTTATGTTGTCAGGTCAGTTGCTAACTGGCCCAGTAGATCACATTCAGTCAAATTTAGGGACTTTAACTCAACCAGCAGACTTGTCACCACTGGCATTCCACAGGGGTGAGTGTTGGGCCCCCTACTGTTTGGAATGTACTTCTCAAAAGTTCAGGCCAAAACACAGGGGCTGTGGCTAAGTTTGCTGATGACTGCAAATTGGGTGCAATCACTGAATAATCAAAAATGTCAATATACTTCAATAGGGACTTACACAAACCACTAATTGGTGCACCCAAGCCATGGATGCAAAACTCAGTGCTAAAAAATGCATTATCATCCCCTCTGGTAAAAGCGCCATCCCTGCAGACCATCATATAAATAATAATACCCTAAGTAACAGCTCAGTAATGAGATACTTGGGAACAGAAGTTGACTGTAGCCTAAACTTTGACCACCATATGTTTAATGTGGTAAGGAGGGCATTCTATGTCGCACATCTCATTAACAAAGACACCGCCTCAAGAGCGCAAGTCCTCTGTATTCGACCCTCATCAGGCCAATAATTGAGTACAATGCTCCCTTTGGTATGTACCTTACCAGGCACCTGTAGCAACTTGAGAGACTTCAGAGATTTCTAAATCAGAAATTTCAGGGATGCCAGCACATGTCATACACTAACAGACTGAAGTCACTCTCACTGTACTCGGTAGTGTACAGATTACTTAAGATGAGATGTGTGCCTGGCCTACAGACCAATCTCAGATCTAAGCCTAATGGAAATGCTGTACATCTGCAAGTCAAATGGAACAAGGGTCACCTGCTCCAGAGACCTTAACCTAGCCTGTGATATAAACATGACCTGCTGGAAAGACAGATGTGTTTCTCAGAGGTTGCCAGTCCTCTGGTACAGGATACCAATTCACATCAAACAGACCCCTTCCATGATCTAGTTTAAGCGTAGCCTGGATGACTAAATGGGAAAACAAATTCTTGCTGGGGATTTCACCTATGACCCTCCTAGATATGGGCTGTTGTTGCTAAGAGCTTGAGTTTAGGCAAGATCCTTTATATTGGGTTTCTCTAGTATTATATTGGGTACACACGGCTAGGCTTATAAAGACCTTTGGGTCAATACCCTAGTAACCACCTATGTAGACAATAACCTGGCTGAATGTGCTTTTGGTTTTATAAGGCAATACCTCTCAAGGAATAAACATAGGAAATACAATCTCTTATCCATTTAGCCAGTGTAGTTTTTGAAACTGGTCTTCCCAATCTTTTGCTAGTGAAAGAACTTATCAGCTTTTTTAAATTCCTTGGTCCTATGAAGGTAAAAACAAAGTTGCCTACGCACATCAAAATGAAGGGTATATTCACCTTTGCTTTCAAAACTGGGGAAGAAAACTGGCAAATCGATGACCTGGTTGATACTGGTTTCCATGGCAACTTTTGGTAGGAAAGAAGGATTAGTGTTTAAAGTAATCCCGTCCTTGTGAAATACAAAATATGGTGGTTTGGAACACCATGCTTAGAGTTCAGATTACTGGACAGTATCACTGACTGGTGGATATTTTAATACATTTTTCCACCAGTTGTGCATAATAGTCTGCTCTCCATTTGACTTTTTCCCATCTGAATCAGTAAGGCTGTGTTTTCTTAAGTATTGTTGTTGTCAGCCTTTTATATTGTTGTTTGTTGCTCTACTCATGCTGTTTCAGAAAGAGAGACTATTCAGCTTTGTGTGTGTTACAGTACAAATTCAGGTTTGTTTATTATCTGGCATTTTCCAAAATGTCTAAAACTCACGTGTCTAAAATTGCACAGTAAATCATTTTTATCACGTGCGAACTACTGGTGACAAATGTTTGTGAGTGTGAAAATGTCTGGATGTTGTAGTACCTCAAGACATATTCATATAGACACACACACACACACACACACACACACACACACACACACACACACACACACACACACACACACACACACATCAGTCATATTAAAACAGCTTTCTTATTTCTCAGCATCCTCCTCTAAAAGCTTAAAAAAGTATATTTCAAGATTAAAGCTTATAAAATAACTGGAAAGGATGCTGGCAGAAAGCAGAAACCTACATTGTAAGATGAATGCTGTCTTTATTAAATAATTTCAGACTGTGAAAGATATGTCTAATGTACATTTCAAACATTTAACAGGTGATACTGCACATAAATGAAGACAATGAAAGAGATACAAAGAAATAATGAAATGCAAATATTATTATCCAGCAAATTACTTTTCACTTTAAAAGGTGGTACCCGAAAATGCAAGTAAAATACTGTGATAGCCCATCTGCAGGTGCACTGATAATCATGGGTGCAACCATACACAAACCATGTAATCCATGAAGTAAAAATTTGTTTTGAAAGGGTGGAACATTTTAGCCACTACATGAGAACCAAATGTCAAAATGCATAAGTAAAATTAAAACTTTACAAAGGAGTCAACAAGTATGATAGCTCTGTCCTAGGAGCTTAGTTTCATTTGATTAATCTATCCAGCTTGATCTACATTTGCTCAAATATGCTGGGTCAAGATGGCATTTGCTCAGTTTTGTTGATCACTTCTTTGTAGAGCAATAGTTATATATTCTCTTATTAGTGATTTCTGGATAATATGGGGTTAGTGCACCTCAAAGAAAAAGTGAGACAGGTGTCACACTGTATGTTGCTGATGTTCATTGTGTTTCACTGCTGCAGTCATTACACTTGGGTTATCCTGCTGTCAGGCGGTCCTGCAGTCGGCCAGAGTTCCAAAGTCTTGGTCCGGCGTCAGTTGCTGTCGCCTCCTCCCTGACGTCAGTGCATCAGGGGTATATAAGAAGCAGCCGATGCCATTTTCTTCAGTCTTTCTTGCCGCGTGGTGCCCGAAGAAAAAGCAGGTCGCAAGTGCTGGTCGGCCGACTCCTGAGATATCAAATTCGATTTTCAGAACCGAAGTCTTCAATAAAGCTAAGTACCCCATTGGGGAAACTTTTTCTTGCCTTAGACCGATGTCAGTAAAAGTTAATAATTGTATTTCTTGTGGGAAGCAAATACCTCATAAGGATTTTCATTCTTACTGTATTCCATGCCTAGACCCAAATCACGACGTCACTAGTTGTCGGTTTTGTGCTAGATTTAATAAATGCACTATTAAACGTCGGTTTGATTTTGCTCACCATTATTTTGGCCGAAGGTTTAATTATACCATGCCATCGGAACAACCGATGACCGGAATTCACAAAAAACGCAAAGGCAAGGATAAGGACAGGCATCCGAGGCCCAAAACTGATGACGAAGCCTCTTCTAGGCCAGTCGCCGGTTCGCCAGTTCTCAGTGAGGCACTTTCGCAGCCCCTGACACCCACTACCTCAGAGCCAGAGGCCGCTACCGACTCCCACATGGAGGTGCCTAGGCCTCTGGATACTCAAGGTGTTGGGAGACTAACCCTTCAGATGGGTCCGGAGCCGCTGAGCAAGCATCGGCTTCTGAGGGTGTTTTCAGACCTTCACAACTTACCATTGCAACTACAGCCAAGTCTAAAACTACATTAAAGACAAAGAAGCAAGTACAGCATTCACCTGGACAGGCCTCCATGCCTAAAAAACAGATGCTCAAAATGGCCAAAGACTTAATTACTCTGATCAGGGGTTCCCATCCCCCTCCTGATAAAAGGTCTAGGCAGGATACAGACTATGATTCCTCTGGCCAGGTTTCTATATATTCTGATTCCTCTTCAGACCAGGGATACTCTTTACCCCCCTATGAGGACTCTGATGGTGAAAAATCAATTCTTTCAGCCTCTCCTCCTGATGATTATTCTTTTGGGGAAGCTTTACATACCATGAGGGAGCATTTCCATTGGGAGGGCCAGGATTACTCAGAATCCAAGAAAAGGCTCAGAGACTTTCTTTTATTGCCTCAGCACAGGCCCCTTGCTATTCCGCCAGTGTTGGATATTGTGGATAATGTGTTCCCTGAATCCAGTTTAAATCCTGATTCTTTACCCCCTGCTCCAGTCAAGCCAGACAGGTACTACAGAGTCCCTGACTCTCACAAATTTCTTTATAAAAAACCTATTGCTGACCCAGAAACTATTTCCCAGGGTCCCAAAGGGGTAAAGGCTTCCACGGCTAAAAATCCAGTTCCCTCTGACAGGGATTCTAGAGCATTAGACAGATGGAGGAAGAAAGTTTACACCTCTGCAACTTTAGCAGTGAGGGCTTTAAATTGTCAGTTTCACATGCTTAAATATCAACAATATTTACTGTCTCATTTAAAACAGAAAATGAGTACAAGTGCAGAACAACCTGACTATAAGGAAATGCAGGATTTATTGCATGCAGCTGAACAAGTGGGAAAGCATACTTTGCAATGTGGTTTTGATTCATTAGAGGCTTCTTGTAGAGCAGCAGTTACAGGATCTGTGATTCGAAGGCATGCTTGGTTAAAAGAACAAAGTTTACCAGATCATGTTAAGGCAAAATTATTGGATGCTCCTTTACAGCAAGATATTTTATTTGGTGTTAAGGCAAAAGAGGTATTAAAGAAAATGGAGGATAAGGCAAAATCTATGCAAACAGTGAAGGATTTCTTACAGGTACAGCCACCTCGATTTAGCAGGAATTGGCCTACAAAAAACTGGTCCTTCCCAGTGTCAGACAGGCCACAAAGAGGCAGATACAGATGCCCAAGAGGCAGATCTCAGCCCCAAGGCTCTTACAGACCATGACAGTGGGGTGCTTCAACCCCAAAAGGAGGTGAAGACAAGTCACAGCCTTACAGGAAACAGTCCCACTGACTTCCCCCTTCCAATGCCAAGCTCTTCCCTTTTGGCAGCTCCCTTAGGGGGGAAACTAACACTTTTTTCATAAAACTGGCAAGCAATCACCCAAGACAAATGAGTTCTGAATATTGTGTCTCAAGGTTACAGGTTCCACTTTCACACTTTACCAAGGCTAAAAGGAATGCCAGACCTGCCACAAAATCAATGGGCAGAGGCACAAAAGCAAATTACAGCCCTCATGGACTTGAGAGCTATTCAAAAAGTGCCACAGCAGGAACAAGGGCAAGGATTTTACTCAAGACTCTTCCTGGTCCCCAGAAAGGACAAAGCCTGAAGACCCATACTAGACCTTTCTACTCTAAATACTTACCTGGATGTTCCGAAATTCAAAATGTTGACACTACAGCAGCTCCTTCCCATGTTGGGCAAGAAAGCTTGGCTTGTTACTTTGGACCTCAAAGAGGCATACCTGCATGTCCCTATTAGACAAAATTGCAGAAGATACCTTAGATTGATAGCTGGTTCAATGCACTACCAATTATCTGCACTGCCCTTTGGCTTATCTACTGTGCCCATGGTCTTCACAAAGTGCCTGGCACCAGTGATTGCATTTTGCAGACAAAAAGGAATTCAAATATATCCATACCTGGATGACTGCCTGATTCAAGCAGAGAGCAAGGACATTCTTCTAAAGCATCTGGCATTTGTAAAAAGGTTGTTAATTTGCCTAGGGTACACAGTAAACGAAAAGAAGTCAAAACTAGTGCCCTCACAAGAGATAATATTCCTGGTTGCCAGCTTAAATACAACGGCCCAGATAGCTTATCTCACCCAGACAAACAAGGACAACTGACTCAGTATTTTCAATTGATGGCAACAAAGTCCCAACTCCCTGCAAGAAAAATTCTGCAGGCCTTGGGATTCATGGCATCCTGCATACTACTAATTCCATATACCAGACTGAATATGAGGAAATTACAATGGTACCTAAAAAGTGTTTGAACTCAACACTCTCACAGCTTGGAAACAGTAATACCACTAATTCCCTGCCTACAACAGGAGTTTCAATGGTGGGCACAGGCATGTCACCTCAACAAGGGTCAGCCTTTCACTCTTCCCATAGCCAGGCAGACTTTAACAACAGATGCTTTGGATTACATCTGGGGAGCACACATGGCAAGGAAATGTATTCAGGGCAAATGGACCACAGACCAAATGCATCTTCACATCAATCAAAAAGAGATGTTGGCTGTACAAAATGCCCTAACAGCTTTCAAGGACCTTCTGCATCCAGGACAATTATTATTAAAGACAGACAACACCACAGTAATGTGGTACATAAACAAGCAAGGGGGCACTCATTCTTACCCCCTATGCAGACAAGCCATGACCTTGTGGAACACAGCTTTAACTTATCAAGTTCATCTGCAAGCGCAATTCCTGCCAGGAAAGAAAAATACTCTGGCAGACGACTTAAGCAGAAACATCATGGATCCTAACGAGTGGAAATTAAATCCACAAGTCTTCAGCATGATAATGCAAAAATGGGGGTGCCCAGACATAGATCTTTTTGTCTCCCCACTGAAATGCCAACTACAAATATTCTGCACAAGGACGTATCATACACAAGCATGGAAAGTGGATGCTCTTTCGTTCAGCTGGAAAAGTCTAAGCGTTTATGCCTTCCCACCACTGCCTCTCCTTTCAAAGGTACTCCTAAAAGCCAGACAAGAAAAAACACAGATGATTCTGATTGCTCCAGACTGGCCACGCCAGCATTGGTACCCAATCTTAAAGAACTTAGCTCAAGGCCCACCTTGGATTTTGCCTCAAATTCCACACCTTCTGACTCAACAAAACAATCAGATCCTGCACAGTCAGCTCAAAACCTTAAACCTGGCTGCATGGCAGATTCATTAGCCAAACAGACAACACCTCTCTCTAAAGCTGTTATGGATGTCATGTTGGAGGCCAGGAGGCCTAGCACCAGGAAATCTTATTCAGAAAAGTGGAAGAGATTCTGTGCCTGGAACCAGGCTCAAAGCCTTGACCCTCTTGTCCCTAACATTCCTCAGATACTACAATACTTAACCGAGATGCTGGACAAAGGACTATCTTTCTCATCCATTAAGATCCATGCCTCTGCCATCTCGGCTCATTACAACACAGATCCTCCTATTTTCTCTCATCCATTGCTAAAGCAGTACCTCAGAGGGGCTAAAAACATAAGACCACCCCGGAAAGCACCAACACCTGCTTGGGACCTCAACTTTGTCTTGGAAAAACTCACTTTACCTCCTTTTGAGCCAGCCAATTCAGCATAATTAAAATATATAACATGGAAAACTGCTCTGCTTCTGGCAATAACCTCAGCACGAAGAGTCTCAGAACTACAGGCACTAATGGCAGTGGAGCCTTTCATCATTTTCCACCAAGACAGGGTTTTCCTAAGAACAAACCCTTCATTTATGCCTAAGGTGGTATCCAGTGTGGCTCTTAACCAAACTATTCACTTGCCAAATTTTTATCCAAATCCCCAGAATAAACGGGAGAGACTTCTACACTCCTTGGACATACACAGGCAATTACGCTTCTACTTGGACAAAACAAAAGGTTTCAGAAAAACTGAACAATTGTTTGTATCATATGCTGCAGGATCACAGGGAAAGGCTATTTCAAAGCAGACCATTTCAAAGTGGATAGGACACTGTATCCGGTTCTGCTACACACAGCATGGCAAACCTGTACCTAGTAACATTAGACCACATTCCACCAGGGCAACTGCCACTTCTACTGCCTACCTTAGAGGAGTACCTACCAAAGACATTTTGGAAGCTGCAACTTGGAGTTCAGTGCACACCTTTACCAAGCATTACCACTTGCCTCTTTTTTCTAGATCCAGAGCTGGCTTTGCCACTGCAGTGCTCCAGGGCCTCATAGTCACACCAAATCCTCTCTAGAACCAGCCACCCTGACTCAACTTTGGGATTCAACCCAAGTGTAATGACTGCAGCAATGAAACACGATGAACATAGTACAGTTTTGTACCTACCATAAATGTAGATGTTCGAGTGTCTTCACTGCTGCAGTCCTGGTTATCCACCCGCCATCCCCTCTTTCTTAGCTGGATCTTATCTATAACTTTCTACACTATACGACCTATGTGGTGTATTTGCTGGTTACTGAAGGTTTTGTTTTTACCTTATTGTATGTTTTGTTAGCAATATGTATTGTCTATCTTTTTGGGGGCACCTGACATCTGGGGCAAGAAAAACTGAAGAAAATGGCGTCGGCTGCTTCTTATATACCCCTGACGCACTGACATCAGGGAGGAGGTGACAGCAACCAATGCCAGACCAAGACTTTGGAACTCTGGCCAACTGCGGGACCGCCTGATGGCAGGATAACCCAAGTGTAATAATTGCAGCAGTGAAGACACACGAACATCTACATTTATGGTAGGTACAAAACTGTACTTTCCTCCTAGGTATGGTGACTTTAAAGGGAGAATAATAAAGTTTGAGGTGTGAGGGGGGTGGATTTGCCTGCATATACAGCGTGTGTATGATAGGGGTGCCACCCTGCAAAAATTATTATTTTTGTCACAAATTGTAAGACTTTGTGTACTTGAGCTATAAGTTAATAATTTCTGTGACCTGGCAAGTGCGACACAAGCTTTCACGGCAGCAAAAAGTCCACAGTGATATATGCTTCTTATATTACAATCTGTTCTAAACAATGAAATGCTTCTAATTTTATACAAAATGTTAGCATATGGGTACATCTTTGACTTATAACAATTTGCACTGCTACTGCTGAAGTTAATTTAAAAATATGAAAGTTCAGGCCCAGGTAAGGAAGGAATCCTCAGAGTACCACAGCCCTTTAATGCCTTGTGCTGTGACATGATTTTCTGAATAAAATGTAGAAGTGTACTGAATGCACGAGTAACGGACACATTTGGTCCTATAGAAGCAGCTAAAAGAAAAAAAATATACACACATACACACACACACACACACACACACACACACACACACACACACACACACACATTTATGTGAGTGAGATGTCAGAATTACAAGTCAGTTTCTGTCAAATATAAGCCCACATGGAAACAAAATCTTAAGTTATGGCAGAATGCAGATTTCTGAAAAATTATGAAGAAATGGTACATTTGTTTAATATGCATAAAACATGGAATGGAATGAAAAAAAGTATAAAATGTACAGAAAGCAGTAGGCCTAATAGTGATAGACTAAAGCCTGGATATTATGTGAACCAAAATATGATACCCATTTCATCCTGTCGGGAGTTAGGCCTGAAGTTTGAAAATGCAAAAAATGAACATGGCTTAACAGTTGCATTCATGAAGTTCAGATATGAAATATTTTGAATGCTTATTGGTGCAAATATTGATTATTAAAAATGCACTGTCCAATGCAGCATAAGCTAGGCACTTACCTGTGTGAGAATGGATTTCATGATTCACCTGGAAATGGTGTGATAACTAAAAGCACTGAATAAGTATATTAGAGTTCCACAGCTCAACATCTGCTAGGTCACCAATTACACTTGTGAAAAGCAACTGTACAGACATCCTTCACAAAGAAGTAAAACTGTACAAGTCTGACTTAGTTGAGCTTAAATCAGAATAAAGGATACTAATGCAACAGGAGCAGCATAAGAGAAATCCTCAGAACCATAACTAGGTCATTTGGCAACCTGGTCTATCCCCAGAGTGACATCACTCAAAATCCAAAGTTGAAGCCTTAAAAAAAAGCATCTAAAACTGATGACCATACAGAATGGGAATTCTAAACCTATGGAGCTTATAACTAGGTCCTTGCTACAGTTACATATACATATTCATTTAAACAGCTTTAATATCACCCAGAGCTGCTTAAGTGTATCTTTACTGCACTTGCCTGTGATCAGAAACGTTTATGAGATCCTGATCACTCCCCCAACAGCATCCATCAGGCCACCCCCCCCCCCTTTGTACCATCACCACTCTAGCTACAGTACTGGAAATTCTGCTGAAAGCATGACATTAAATTGCTCTTTTTCCAATTAAACCAGAGAGTCAACTGTTTCTAAATAATTTAACAGCCTCATTGGTGAAGTATGCTCAACCCATGAAAAAGTGGGATCAACTCACATAAAAATGAGCATTTATTGCAGCTGTGGTTGTTTCATCTGAATTTCTGTCTGACTGTATGCCAGAGTGTTTTATAATAAACCATACTTCTGAAATTCATTAACATCATGAGAGAGTGTAGTAAATTATTCCACTGACATATCTTTGCACATTGGCCAAAAAAATAAGGGAGCCTAAAGGAGGCTCTGCCACCATGGATTCAAATATATAATATCTGAGTATTTTTGGATTCATGTCCATGAACAAAAAATATTGAAACTGCCTTCAGCAAACATTCTGAAGAAAGTTGTCTTTTTTTTTTACAGGTGGTAAGTCCCCACCCCCTCCACTCCCCCATGTAGGGAAACAAGCCACCACACCCCCAAACTTATGCATACCAATTACAGGGTCACACAACAATGGATAAAAAGGCAAACTCCACTATCACCAAAAATAGTTTTGGCAAACTTACTTCAGCCACTTGACAGTCACAGAAACTACTGTCAGTGACCTGATGTGCTCCCATATTTTTAATTTAAATCATGGTAAGTTAAACCCGCATTCAAATAAAAATGTACTATATAGGTTTCTATTGATAGTTCTTCTCTGTTTCAGTATTTTATGATGACTCTCCCTGATGGTTTTATAAACTTTTTCAAATACAAAAGTTACAGGTATAAGAAGTCAGAATTATCTGAGTAAATGTTTTATAAGTTGCATGAAAAATAAGTATGTAACTACAAAAATGTTATGCAAATAAATGTAAGAGTTTAGAAAGGAATGCATGTGTTAGATTATGCTGTATCAGTCTGAGAATAGTGACTTGACTGAATTTGGTGCTTAAATGTATGAAAAAGAGGAAATTCCTCTATAGGTCTGTCTAAATGTAGATCTATCTATATTGTAGCTCAAACATGAAATTAAAATTAAGTCTGTGTGAGGTGGTTCTCTGTTGAAATGTCAACATGCAAAATGACAACTGAAGACAAGCCAAAAAACAAAAAAGACCAAAACTACAGGAGAAGAGTGAATCTCGAATATTGCTCTTCTCCTTTAAACTTCTTTTTTGCAGTGGGCAAGCTCCCATGAACCCCCTGATGTGAGGTCAAGCCCTCCATATCCCCCCAAACTTATATATACCAACTTTGAGATCACCACATGTCATAGAAAAGGGAATATTCTGAGATAGGGTCATCTCAGACTTAGTATATGTAAGTCTGTTTTTTCAGCCATTCAGTCTCTGTGTTTCAGGAGTTGCTCTAGCATATCCTAACCTTTCAAATGGTTACAGTTTGGGAGTCTGTCTTTTCCTGGCTAAGTGTTATGGCTTGACAAGTATGGGCAACTGAATTAGCAGAAATGTTAACAAAGGAACAATTGTTCCAGAAGTCTAGTGTTAACGTCTTTCTTCTGCCTGGTTGCATACTGTTTGCATATTATGGTTGTTTTACAAAAGGGGTGATTTCCTCTTGACATGACTAAAACTATGTGAAATATTATATGCAAACACCCTGCACCTTCTAGAGTTTGTCAGGCACTTGGGAGCCACACAATTAACTTCCCCTTGTTTCTTTCAGTAAAAACAAAATGAAAACTCCAGCAAAGCTAGAACTTCCGCTGAGTGACCTCCCAAACCTCTTGTATCAGAGGCACATGGAATATATGCAAAATGACCCTTATGAACATCAGGTGTTTCAGCTAATTGGTGATTCTGAATGCCCATGACTTGTTTTGTCGTTTTAATGGACAATTTCAGGCCAACAAAGCCAAACCTCACTAGCTGTGGATATGTATATTTTGGTGTTGTTATGACCTCATCAGCACATCACAATCAAAGTATCTGACTAAGCATTAGAAACACAGGGCTGTTATACCTAGCTGATGTCTATTATCATTAGGGTCACTGCCAAAATATCCCAAACAACAAACTAAAATAATGAGTGAGAAGGTCAGTGTAAAAACAATCAGTAAAAACAAAATGAAAACTCCAGCAAAGCTAGAACTTCCACTGAGTGGCCCCCCAAACCTCTTGTATCAGAGGCACATGGGATATATGCAAATGACCCTCCATTAAAATGACGAAACAAGTCATGAGCATTCAGAATCACCAATTAGGTGAAACACCTGATGTTCATAAGGGCCATTATTATCCTTTTTAACGCAACTTCTGTTCTAGACTCAGTTATGAACTCAACTACAGCTGGTCTTTCATCGAATACTCCCCTATCCATTTCTGTATGCCTATACTGTTATCAGTTCCTGGTAGGAACGCCATATAATTTTTACCTCCCTAGTTATTTGTTCCCATTACCTTGGTTCCTTTGCTAATTTTTGCCAATAAATCCGGCTCCCTCTTTTCTGTTTTCTGTGCCCCTACTTCCATTGATTCATATTGGCAAAATTTCATTTCTCTAATCCCATTTTGGCTTAATTCTCAAAATATTTTCTGCTATTTTGCATATATAATATTATTTATGGTTGTTGTTAGTCTCCTTAAGTGCCTTCATCCAAAATCCTACTCAGCTTCTTTCTTGGAATGTCCCCCACCCATTTCAGAAGCATTTCTTTTCATTTTGATTTGTAGTCTTCTGCTAAATGTTTGAGCCTTAAGTGTATAGCTCTAAGGAATCCCTTCAAATCTGCTAATATTAAACAAGTTTATTCTTTGGGAAGAAACAACTTAGCCCACTTAAGTCTTGCCCTCTTTCCCTTGCAAATAAATTCCTTGAATTTTTTATCATTCCTAGTTCCTCCTCTAGTTTATAAAAATATACCTTACATGTATACAATATTAAAGGGTCTAAAACATTTCCACCATTTGTACATTACAATCCACATCCATCATCAAGAGCTTCCAACTTTTTTGTATTATCTTGTCTTTAGTCAATTCCCACATATTCTTAGTTGTCTTAATAGAATCCTTTTTTAATCCAAATACCTAAATACTTCATCTTATCATGTCCTCATAAATATGGATAGTGCTGAGCCAATTCATGTGTACAAACACAGTTTTTTGCTATAGCCTTTGTTTTATCCTCATTTATTTTAAATCCTGAAAAAATTCAACTGTCTTAAAATGTACCACAACACTGAAATATCCTTCTCTGGATTTACCAACTACAAAATAATATCATCTGCATATAAGGCTATATTTTCTTGAGTACCATACCAGTTATACCCTTGAATTTAGAATTTATTTTCTTGCCAAAGGCAATAAATAGCAAATAACAAAGGAGAAAGAGGACATCCCTATCTGGTTCCTCTATTCAAATCCAACTTATCAGAGAGGAACCCTCCCACCTTGATTTTTGCTTTTGACTGTTCATATGTCTTCCTAATTAACCCCATTATTTCATCAGGAAACATACTGCGGTGGTGGTGCTGCGGTAGCATTGTCGCCTCACAGTAAAACGTTGTCCTGTTCGATTCTCAGCTAGAGCGTCTTCTGTGTGGAGACATGCGTGAATGGGCGTACCTTCGTTGAAGGTTGTGCATCAGGGCCGGCAACTCGGCATGTCAAAATCTACTGCCAATCATAAGCGGACCGGAGTTCCGCTGTGGCAACCCCTAACCGGGAAAAGCCGAAAGACCCAAAAAATTTCATCAGGAAACATAAATGCTGCCATTATTCTACTCATAAAATCCAAGATAACTCAATCAAATGCATCAAGACCCACCATCAATATCGGGATCTTCTTGCACTCTGCTTTCCTTGATCATCATTGTTCTGTTAATCTTGTCAAATGTTTATTTCCACTCCACAACCACATTTATCAATATTTATCAGTTTTGGCAATACCTTAGCCATCTCTTTGCTATTATAGATATCAATATTTTATAATCATGGTTCAAAATTGAAACTGATCTATATGAAGTTGGATTTTAGGCAAAGGACAAAACCACCACCGTAACAGGTACAGACATGCAAAATCTGAAGGTAATGTTACTCAATGCTAGAAGTCTAAACCTCAAAATGCACTCTCTCGAAGCACTCATCAAAATGGAGAGAATCGATATCTGTGCAGTAACTGAGACCTGGTTCAAGGCTCCAGAGAGCACCCCTGCAATACCAGGCTACAACTCTTACCACACTTTTTCAGCCACCAAACCAGGATTGAAACACTAAAGGTGGAGGAGTGTCCATATTCACCAAGGATATTCGCACCACCAGGTTAGTTGCCCAACACAATGCATCTGAAATTCTCCAGGTGCAACTAACACTAGGTAAGACTGCAATCCAAATTGTAGCTTGCTACAGATTCCCCCACCATGCCCCAAGATTCTCACTACACCTTCCTAAACATACTGGAAAGTATTAATATACATCCAAACACCCTAATACTGGGTGATTTCAAATACCCTGCCATTAACTGGGAAAACTACTCATGTACCAACACCTTTGCTCAGCGATTCTTGGAATTCATAAATTCCAATGCCCTGGATCAACTAATCCATAGTCCCACCAGGGGCTCCAATATCCTAGACCTGGTAATTACCAACATGGGAAATCGATGCTCCACACCTATGGGCACCCCCTCGTTGGTCAGATCAGACCTTAAGCTAATCACCCTTAACATCCACATCCCACCACTATCCCCAGTAAGGAAACCTCCATAAAAAACTTCTCCAAAGCCAACTAAATGCTACTCAAGTCAGAAGTGACAAACTTCATTACACCCATGCAGACAGGAACTGAAAGTTTGACTGCTGAGTCCTACACTGAGGCACTATACAAACACATCCACTCATGCATGAATTGTGCCATCCCAAATAGAACCAAGATGCTCCCCTCCAAAAAAAGGAAGCCAATCTGGTGGTCCCCTGCCATAAACAAACTTTACAACAAAAGGAAGAAACTGTTGCAGAAAAGAGGAAAATCCCAGGATGCAAAAAAAAACTTCCTTACCAGCCTCAGTAAGAAGCTGATATCCCTCATAAAATCCTCCAAGGCTAGTTACGAAAATAAAATTGCCAAAGACAACCACAAGGCATTCTAGAACTATGTCAAGAATCTAAATGGCAATGCTCAAATCTGCTCTGAGCTACAACAGAATGGCATTAAATATACTGATCCCAAGGATATTGCCAATATCCTGGCAGATCGATTCAGTGCCAGCTTCACCCCCTAAATGGTGCATCTCAATACTGGAAGATTGCCAAATTCTGGTAATAATGGCCACACAGGTAAAAATAACGCACTCTCCAAAGCTAAAAATACAGCATCCATGGGACCAGATGACATCCCGGGCTGTGTACTACAAAAGGAACTGGCACCTCACCTAAGTGTCATGTTTAATCATACCCTCACCTCAGGCTTCATGCCCATTGAGTGGCGCACAGCTACAGTTATCCCACTCCACAAGGGGGGATCCATCTTGGATCCCGGGAACTACCACCCCATCAGTCTGATGAGCCTGATCTGCAAGGCCATGGAACGTATTATCATGGAACTTATAAACAAAGACATTGGCAACCTTAAAACACTGGACCCCACCCAGTCTGGGTTCATGAAGGGCCGATCTTGTCTCCTGAACCTGACTGACTTCTTCGAATCAGTCTCCAGAGCTGTGGATGAGGGTAAGGCAGCCCACACAGCCTATCTGGACCTCACCAAGGTCTTTGACACCATCCGCCATTCTGGAATCATAGATAAACTTACTAAGCTGGGTATTAATCCTTACATCACTCAGGTTGCCAACTGGCTTACTGACAGAACCCACACTGTAAATATAGCTTACTCCAAATCCAGCTCCAGGCAAGTGACAAGTGGAGTACCTCAGGGTTCAGTCCTGGGACCTCTCTTGTTTGGCATCTACTTCTCTGAAGTACAGGCCAACACTAAGGAACTCTGGCTAACAAAGTTCGCAGATGACTGCAAACTGGGAGCCATTATTGAATCCCCAAATGATGTTGATACTCTACAAAAGGGCCCTACAAAAAAATGATGCTTGGTGCCAGAGCCATGAGCTCAAGCTCAATGCCAAGAAATGTATTGTTATCCCCTTTGGGAAAAAACATGTATCCATGAATTACCATATAGGTGGCAGTACACTAAACACCGAAAGTGTGATAAGAGACTTAGGGACACAGGTGGACAGTGGTCTCACCTTCAATAACCACATCGCCACAACAGTCAGGAAATCCTTCTATGTGGCACACCTCATCATTAAGGGGTTTTCATCCAGAAAAAAGTAGGTCATTGTCCCACTGTATCCCTCATTAGACCCATTATAGAATACAACGCCCCATTTGGTATGTACCTCTCAAGACATCTGCAACAACTGGAAAGGTCGCAGAAATACCTCACTAAAAGAATCACAGGCCTAAAGCAGATGCCCTATGCTGACCACCTTAAAAAACTCCAGCTATACTCTTGTCGCATATCATCTACTCCGAGGCAATCTCTGCTTAACATACAAGGCCATGTCCATCCCAGAGCTGTTGGACATGCTGCACTTAAAGAAATCCCAATTCCTCAGAGCCACACGCTCCAGGGATCTAAACCTTGTCATCACAATAAACAAAACATGCTGGTGGGATAGGTTCCTGACCCAGAGACTCCCCAGACTCTGGAATAGACTGCCCATACATGTCAAGCAGAGCACCTCTTTGGCCCTCTTCAAAAGGAATCTTGATGATTGGATGGGAGATAGGAAATTCACCTTGGGTATCACGTCAGTCACCCTGCTAGACAGGGGTCCAGGGAAGTAAATAGTGTGGGAAGAAATAGCCAGGGAATTGTTATGGCTGGGCTTGTATAGGCCCTAGGGCCAATAGCCTAGTACCAACCTATGAACCTTTTCCCTCTTTAACTAATAAAGCCACCACATTTTTCTTTCAAGATGTTGGTACTGTCACACATTTAAAATACTATTAAACAAAACCTTCCAGATCTTTATTACCTGTTTTTATCCTAACTTCCAAATTTTCAGAGGAATAGCATTTGTTCCTGGAGCTTTCCCTGCTGTTTTATTACACATCACCATTTTTATCTCATCCTCTCCTATCATAGACATTAATTCATTGGCTTCATCTTCTTGTAACCTTGGCATATTTAAGTCTTGCATAAATGTTTCCATTTGTGCCTCTTTTTTGGCTCTCCCATTCTTCTCTGCAGATTTGCATATAATTTCCAAAATATCTCTAATACCTCTATAGGATCTCTGCTTATTTTTCTAGTTATGGGCTCCCTTGCCATGGCAACACCCCTTTCTATTTTCTGTTTCCTAAATCATTAAAATTGTTGTGCTAATAGTTTTTGTACTCTGGAGTTGTTATCGAAAAAACTTGCCTAACATCGACCTTTCTAAACTCATGCATATTATAAAAATACCTCCTTATTTTTCCTTTAGCAGTCAACAATTGCTCCTCTGCTGTTTGGTAAGATTCTCCTTCATCTGCAATACTTTAATCTTTGATAATTACTGTAATTAATTGCTAATTTATGCAATATTTTTAAAACTAATTTTCATTTTATCCCTCGCCTCAGTTGTTCCTAGGAAGAAATCTTTACATTCCCTAGGTTCTCTTGAATCATTCACTACCCATTCCTTAGAATCCTCTCTTTTTATAAGGTAATTAAGTGCCAACATATAATTTTATGTTTACCCTGCATCTTTATATTAGTGTATATTGGTGAATGGTCTGAAATAGTTATTGGATGTGTTTCAGAACTGTAAATTAAATACCCATACTCTTGTGAAATGTAGTATCTGTCCAATCTAGCCCAGTTATTGTTATTGGAATAATATAATAATACATAAATTGTCTTTTGCTTCCTGTTAATAATCTCATATCTTCCATTCCAAATATTCTCATATATTTCTCTAGAAATCTACTCTTTTTTGTTACATTTTCCCTTCTAAGTCCTCCTAACACATCTTCAGTATTGCAGTAGTCCCCACACATGAATAATATTTGCTTCTCATAATTCTCTTAATAGTAGTTTTAGGTGGTAAATAAACATGTCCCATTGTAATCCTTCTTATTTGCCAGTTACCCCTCGTTACCACAAATCTACTCTTGTTATGTTTCCTGTCCTGAACTATAACTATTTGAGCCCCTCCTGCAGTCAGTATTATTATTCCACTTTTCCTTTGTCCTTGATAATCTGCATAATAACCATTCTAGAATAATTTATTTTCCAAATCCAAATGATTATTTCTGTTTCAGTGTGTCTCTTTTAACATTGCTATTTGTACCCCACATTTCTTAATATAATTCAATATTCTTTGCTTCTTGCACATACCTACAATGTCATTCACATTCCTTTATATGACTAATAAGACAGTCATTCTAATAAATGCTATTACTTTCACATATTGTACATGACATGTATGTTTCCAGCTAGCAACCTATATGCATACAGTAGTGTTTAGCAGGCTGAACTTGTATGCAGTTGCAGTGTCACATCTCTCTTTAGACCCACATGACATTTTACCAGACTTTCAGTTTCAGTAAAAACATTCAAAATACTAAAGATTTATGCATATTTTCATTTATAACTCACAGCAAACACACTCAACTATAAACTTTTTTCAAAATGTAAAATTACCTCTCAATATATGGGCAGATGCTGCTGATAGATAACTGCCTGGTGTAAAGTGAATAATGATATTCCATGAACACATTTCTGCCATATTTTTGTCAGGAGCAGCTCTTTCTACTGATATGACTGCATATTTACTACTATAGGTCTTGTCTTTTTTCTCATGGCCAAATTAGGATCATAGACACAATGTACTCTTTCTGATAATAGATCTTGTTGTGGAATACCATTCCAGTTGCCTGTTTGTACTTTCATAAAATTAATGTGCTCTGTGCCTTCCTGTTTCTCTAGTGCAGAATAAAACCTTAGATTTTCTGTGTTCTAGCTCTACTATTTTTGGAACAGTTCCTCTTGAGAAGCTTCATATTTAGCCAGTCTTTCTCTTACTTTCTGCCTCTGGTTTCTGCAGTTTATCACCTCATCTGAATAGCTACATAAAAATTATTTGGCTGTATGGATTTTCCAGTGCCAATGAATGAATTTCATTTATTTTTGCAACTAAATTATTGAAAGCCATCTCCTGTACTGAGGCTAAGACCTGAAATGTTTTTGCTTCATAGTTGCAAGGCTCTTCTCTACCAGAGTTTTTCTCTTCTCCTTTTCTAGTTGATTTTCTTTTACTTTCTGCAAATTTCTCAGTTGCTATCAAACAGGCAGTGTCATGACTAACCATTAACCAAGTTTTTCCCCAAATAAATATTTTTTTGTTTTGTTTTTTTCTGGCTACTTACCAAAGGTTGGGTTTTCACCCTGAGAGAGTTCTTATCAACCTGCTGATTAGTGTGCATCCATCCTGGCAGTCCTCCCCAGTTTTCATTGTTGAATAGCTAACTCCCTTCTTTATTAATTTTTTGCCCAAACCCTTCATCTGATTTTACTAGCTGAAGGTCCGTTCTCTGAGCCTACATCTATCCCTTGCATCCTACAGGTAAGAGGAAGAAGTAAGTATAACTGGTTCTGATATTTCATTATCCCATTCATAATCTGAAGATTTAGTGATAGATAAGTCTGCATCCTCTTCCTTCACTTTCTCAACACAGACAGCCTTTGGTGGGAGGTTTAGCATAATAGTTAATGTCTTAACCTCACAGAACTAAGATTATTAGTTAGGCTTGTAACACTTTGCAGATGGATAGCCTAGTATTTACCTGTGAAGATAAATATATATTCTCCTGTTATGTCTCACATAAAAAGTGAAATTTAGCCTTTTCTTCATTTATACTTTCAATTACTTTTTAACACAATCATACTAAAAGTGTTCAGTTTCCTTACATTTATAACACGTTAAACTACATTTTTGGGATATTTCCTACCTGTCCTCTTTGGTTACATCTGTGCTTTGGACAGTACACAATGAAATAGTCACTGTCAGCACAATAGGAAGTTTCATGTTGTAGTATGTATCATAATGTACTGCTAACTCCTGCTGTATTTACTTCACATGTCAAAAGTTGCAAAATGTTTTCCTCATTTCTCTAAGATACCTGTGCTTCACAGCAAGCATTCCACAGGCCCCTTTCATCACGTGTTTTAATATAAAAATATTAGCACATTGCTATTCATATGTGTGTGCTTCACTCAAAATATCAGTTCTATGTATTATTCTATGGATAATAATTCTTTTTTTAGGTCCACCGTAATTTGAAAAGCAGTCAATAAGATGAAAATTGAAATGTGAGGTTACAAAAATTTTCATTCCTGAAGTCAAAGAAATAAACATCTGTCATTGAAAAAACAAGTGTCCCTTAGAAAATAATGGTCTAATGCAGAGTCTCTCATACATAATCATTACCATTAGTATTTGTTTTTCAGTTTGTTCCTTCTTTATAGTTCCTTCCACTGATGCTGTTATAGCAGTATAACTCCTAGGAAGTAGTTCCTGATGAAACCAGTATCCACCATGGTACGTGCATGTTCTACCTCCTCAGAATTTATTTTTTTTATTTATTTATTTTACATTTGTTAACCGGGCTGGTCCAACTGGATACATGTCCATTTTCAGTGGAGGCCCGAGGAGAAAAGCTCCACTATCTACTACATGATAATTAACAGTATATTTTCAAAATACATACACATATTGCACTCATGACTGACAGTATGATACAGAATATTAGGAATTGTCATTGAGAAAAAGTACACAGTATATTATCAAAATACATACACATATTCCACTCATGACTGATAGTATGATACAGAATATTAGGAATTGGCATTGAGAAAAAGTACACAGTGAAAGGATGTACACACATACACAATACTTGGGACATTAGAAAGAGATAGAAAGAGGAAGGTAAAAGGGATAGTACTGTAAAAGACTAGATAGGGTAAATATTGCAAAAGTAGGATATTAAAAGTAGGCCAAGTAGATTAGGAAAAGTTACAAGATAAAGAGGGTTTGTATTAGTAATATAGGTAATACTAAAGAAGAAAGAAAGAATATATGTGTAGGAGATGGCAGCCAGGGTGATCAGCTTGGGTAGTCACAAAAGCTGGAAGAAAGAAAGAATATATGTGGAGATGGCACACAGGAACAAAGCCAGTGGAGAGATATAGTGTGTGTATTTGGGTGGAAAGTTTGTGTGTGGTAAGTGTAGAGAAAAGAGGATGTTCATAGTAGGTTAAGATATAGGTGGTAGAGAGAGTAGTTAATATGGATAGTAGAAGGAATGGGTGGTGTATATGGGGCATGTTCAGTTAATGAATCTGAATGGCCATCCTCACACATGGAAATTAGTTACTCTTATCTATTAGCCATACCATCAAGTCATTCTTCTGCTGTGGACCACATAATTCCTGGCTCTTCTCCTGGTTCAGGTCTAGCTATCATCTTCTACAAGGTTGTCACCTCTAAGCCATCAACATTTAACATAGTATGTACATTGTGTTGTGAGGAATTTTCTTCTGAAGTAACAGCTTCCATCACTGCAGCTACACCTCCACCTTATTCTGGCTGTACTCTGCCAACTTCCACCAAGTTTTGTTAATTGCTTCCCTTACCAAAAAAAACAGTAGGGGAAGGTTTAATTTGTTTTGCATATCCAATAAACTTTGACATGCTGAACTCTGTTTGGGGCTCAGGGTTTTTACCCAACAGCCAATGCAGGCATTACTTTGGTAGGATGTCCAAAGAACACAGACTAATACAATGCAGGCATCTCTTAATTTAATTCTAAGACTAAACATATCTTGTAAAAAAAGTAGATTAATCCATCAGTCAGTAGTCAGGTTTTGAAATCAACTTCTTTTAGGTATTAAGCAACCTCAAAATATTAATATAGTTAAGGAGAGGTTTGAGTTATGGGCACGCCAGAATAACTTTGCTAGTAGCATAAAAGAGTCTTGTGTTCCTCGATGGTCAGATGGCCTGAGTACAGCTATGTCAGAACTTGTGAACTTAAGAACTCTTAACTCAACAAATCCCTTTTGTCAGAGGTAGCTTTAATAAGCATGATTCATTAAAACATTTTGTTGACTTTCTACACATAACAAACTTGTTAAGAAATGTAAAACTTTCCAGTGAAATAAGGTATAAAACAAGTACTAAGGCTGGACACATGTTTTAGCATCGGAGCCAGCTTCCCTGTACCCCTCATGCTGGGGTCTGTGTCTTCACACTTCCACTAACTGTACATTCCATCTCTAAGGGTAAAGAACCTTGGAATAAACCAAATAATGTTTTTCACAAGTAAATCCTTTACCTTTACCCCAGACTTGTGTAGCCTCAAAGTTGTGAGTAGCAATTAATAAAGAGCTGAAGGACTTTATCTGGGAGGGGAAGATGGCAAGAGTTAAGTGGAATAAGCTGATTCTTCCAGTAGAGCAGGGCAGACTGGATTTAGCCGATTTGAAGGGGTATTTCAAAGCTACACAGTTAAGGCTCCTATACCTAGCACAAGCAGGAATTTATAATTCAAAGTAGAAGGGGATGATGTTGAAAAAGAGGGGGGTGTCCAAGAAACAAGGAGAGACTCAGATTTTGGATGTAGGTCTTTAAGGAGAATAGCAATAACCATACAGAATATTGTGATCATAAGTAGAAAAAGTATTCTAAGAACTAAGCCAACACAGGATTGGAGAAAGGAGATTCTGCTGATAGGGATGACTGCAATTAGGGATATAGACAATAGACAAGTGTGAGGTAGAATTTATTGGAGAAAACTGTTAAAGGAACAAAGCTATTAGGAGCAATTAACTAGCGAGGGAAAGGAAATAGAATGAGAACATGCCAAGAATATATTTGGACTGCAGGTTAGAGATTGCCTTTCCTATCAAGTTTTGATATCAGAGTATAGGCAAAAAGAAAGAAATAGGGGGGATCCTAAACAAAAGACCAGCACTGGTAGAATTTTTAGTAGAATCTAGAACAGAAGTTGCCATTAAAAAAGTAATAATTAGTAGAGCATATAAAATATTGCATGATAACTATAAGAATCAATCAGAGGAGGTTAGAAAGGATTGGGAAGAGAGATTGTATAGCAATTTACAAAGAAACAATGGGAGGATATACGTATGTCTCCCAAATATGAAACAAAATCTAGAAGATTTAGGATTTCAATTTTGAAATGTTTATAGCTATTTTTATACCCCAAGTATACTTCAGAGAATTTTTCCACAGGTAGACAGCAAATGTTGGAGGTGTGACAGGAAAAAAAGAGGTACTTGGGAACATATTTTCTGGGAGGTTGGCAGATTTAAGGATTCCCTGAGGGATGCACTGTCAAAGGTGCTGGATGGGTGGATTGGTGTGACAAGGGAGATGATTTTTCTGAGCCATGATACAAAATCAGAATTTCCTAGACATGGTAAGGTCTTGCTATGTCTAATTATGGTGGCTGCCAAAAAAGCAATTACTAGAAAATGGAAATCAAAATCTAAACCAAATATATGAGAAGTAGAATAATGTTTTCACAAGTAAATCCTTTACCTTTACCCCAGACTTGTGTAGCCTCAAAGTTGTGAGTAGCAATTAATAAAGAGCTGAAGGACTTTATCTGGGAGGGGAAGATGGCAAGAGTTAAGTGGAATAAGCCGATTCTTCCAGTAGAGCAGAACAGACTGGGTTTAGCCAATTTGAAGGGGTATTTCAAAGCTACACAGTTAAGGCTCCTATACCTAGCACAAGCAGGAATTTATAATTCAAAGTAGAAGGGGATGATGTTGAAAAAGAGGGGGGTGTCCAAGAAACAAGGAGAGACTCAGATTTTGGATGTAGGTCTTTAAGGAGAATAACAATAACCATACAGAATATTGTAATCATAAGTAGAAAAAGTATTCTAAGAACTAAGCCAACACAGGATTGGAGAAAGGAGATTCTGCTGATAGGGATGACTGCAATTAGGGATATAGACAATAGACAAGTGTGAGGTAGAATTTATTGGAGAAAACTGTTAAAGGAACAAAGCTATTAGGAGCAATTAACTAGCGAGGGAAAGGAAATAGAATGAGAACATGCCAAGAATATATTTGGACTGCAGGTTAGAGATTGCCTTCCCTATCAAGTTTTGATATCAGAGTATAGGCAAAAAGAAAGAAATAGGGGGGATCCTAAACAAAAGACCAGCACTGGTAGAATTTTTAGTAGAATCTAGAACAGAAGTTGCCATTAAAAAAGGAATAATTAGTAGAGCATATAAAATATTGCATGATAACTATAAGAATCAATCAGAGGAGGTTAGAAAGGATTGGGAAGAGAGATTGTATAGCAATTTACAAAGAAACAATGGGAGGATATACGTATGTCTCCCAAATATGAAACAAAATCTAGAAGATTTAGGATTTCAATTTTGAAATGTTTATAGCTATTTTTATACCCCATGTATACTTCAGAGAATTTTTCCACAGGTAGACAGCAAATGTTGGAGGTGTGACAGGAAAAAAAGAGGTACTTGGGAACATATTTTCTGGGAGTGCGTTGGGTTGGCAGATTTAAGGATTCCCTGAGGGATGCACTGTCAAAGGTGCTGGATGGGTGGATTGGTGTGACAAGGGAGATGATTTTTCTGAGCCATGATACAAAATCAGAATTGCCTAGACATGGTAAGGTCTTGCTATGTCTAATTATGGTGGCTGCCAAAAAAGCAATTACTAGAAAATGGAAATCAAAATCTAAACCAAATATATGAGAAGTAGTGAATATACTAACAGAGATGAAACAAATGGAATTGAGATCTTTAGAAAAGGGTAGGAGCAAACTACACAGGAAAAGTGGGAATTGTGGGAACAACAGATACAGGGAAGGAATGAGGTTTAAAAGAAGGCAGGACTTAAATGAGTTGTATAATGTTTGACTGAAAATGATTGGGTAGATTTTAAGTAATGTATAATGTCTGCAACTGGGAGTGTGTCAGTATGATTTGTGATGTAAAATGCTTGTAACTAGGACTGTGTTGGTGTGGTTTGTTTTCATTTATATAAATATATGATTGCTTACGTTGTAAGTAATGGTTTAATAGAGATGTTTCTTGTTTAAAAAAAGGGGGCAGGAAATGGAATTGAATAATTTATGTAATCTTGCTAGAGTGTCTTCTGTGTGGAGACATGCATGAATGGGCGCACCTTAGTTGAAGGTTGTGCATCAGGGCTGGCAACTCAGCACGTAAAAATCTACTGCCAATCATTAGTGGACCGGAGTTCCGCTGTGGTGACCCCTAACGGGGAAAAGCCGAAAGACACAAAAACAATTGCTGGTGTGATTTTCTTTTTGTCATAGAAGTTGATTTAAGTTCTCTTTGAATTCTGTGGTTACTGTTTTTGGTTATTCTTTTCATTTGCAATATTTTATTTGTTTGAAGCTGAATATGGATTGTTTAAATGAGTATGCAATTAATGATTTGCTAATGCACAAATATCTTATACAGTGTAATAAATGCTATGCATATTTAAAGGTAACAGCTAATAACACTGGTGATCTGTGTTCCTCGTGTCAAAAGTTAGATGATTTGCTTACCATTATTAGAAGTAACTCTAGACTTAATGATGATGATTGCTATTGTGCAATTGGCATGGCTTGAAGAACTGTTTCATATATTAATGACTGGACTGATGAAATAATTAATGTTAGGCATAGAACAAATAGAACACATTTAGGAAATGATGCATCTATTGTCTGCAAAGATCATTCAACCCCTATGAAACAAGACAATGCCCCTGACAACTTTGGTATTCTGGATGCAAGCATTCAGCAATCTGAGGATCCAGTTTGTTTAGAAGGAAACAAAAAAGAAAGAACGGAAGAAGTTCACAACAAATAACAAGGAAGAAAAAGAAACCGATTAATGACTGTAAAGGAAAGAGAATACGTTGTAAAAAGGTGTTATGTAACACAGGTTACAGGGAATGATGATATGTTTCTATCAGAAAACCTTCAACCTACAGAAAAAAAGGCATCATTTTTCCAACATCTTCCAACACATGTTAAAGTAGTTCAGTATGCTGACGATTCAGCTTTAATCTGCTCAGCAGATACCTTACCAGACCTCCAAATAGTAGCCCAACAAGCTTTTAGTGATATAGAAACATATCCAAGTAAATCACAACTAATCCTTAACCCCAAAAAGACACAGTTAGTGCTATTTACCAGTAGCAAATATTCACCAACCGCACCTCCTTTCACCATTCTCTCAGCAAACAACACTGTCGTCCAACCAGTTGAGCATACAAAACTCCTTGGTGTGACAATCGACAACAAACTCAGATTCGACCAACACATAGTCAATACAATTAAAAAAGTTCACATCAGATTTGGCTCACTGTGCAGAAGCAAGCCATTCCTCACTGGCAATAGCAGACTAGCCATATCCAGAACCTTCTTCCTCTCTATGCTCCTATATGCTTTCCCCCTCTTTACCAACTTAAAAAAATCAGATTTAACCAAATTGGAAACTTGCTACAACAAAATAGCCCACTTTGCAGCCAACCTTCCCCCACCAAACCCATCATTGTATTGCTCTACATAAATTAAATTGGATCGAGCTACCTAACCTTCTCCACCTCTACCAACTTAAATTCGCACACAATATCATCTTCCATCCTGACAGTTGCCCATCCCTCGAGGCACTTGTTGTTCCCTACTCATGCCCACGAGGTATAAGATCTGCAAACGGGAACTTTCTCACAGTAGACAAGGCTAACAACACTCATGGTAAAGCCCTATTCTCAAATCAAATAGCCAAATTATGGAACACTCTACCCCACACCCTCCAAACCACACCTGAATCTACCAATTTCAAACTACTACTATTTGAACATCTATCCAAGAACTGGCATTGCTCCTGTGCCAGACCTGACTGACAAGATATCTATAACCCTCTCAACACACTGTCCACTCCTTAACTCATTTTCTCCCTCTCCTCAGTGTTTACTACTACTCAAAAATAAATATCAAGGAGATCTCATTTGTTCATAACTATTATTTAATATGTGCACATTACTAATTTTTTCTCACAGTGATCTTCATTGAAATTCGTGTATGTTTTTTCTTTTTGAACCTGTATGTAGTATAAAACTGTATTGAATACTACTTTTTAGCTTTTTATAGACTAACTAGATGATGTGTATTGTTCATCTTGCTGTATGGATACTATTGTATTTTGCTTATTTCTGTGGAGCTTTTTCTCCCCGGGCCTCTACTAAAAATGGGCTTCTGACCCAGTCAGACTTTCCCAGTAAACAAATGTAAATAAATAAATAGAAAAAAAAAGGCAAGGGGCAGATGAAAAGGAATAAATCAAAATTGAAAGTGGAAGGATTGAAGAACATTACTGTAAGAAAAAAAAAAAACAGAAAGACAGATGTTGACTACATAGCTCAAGCTGTGGATATACAATACCAGCTGCATGAGAATTTAATACACAATGAAAACAGTGGGATTAATAAGACTAATTGTAATGAAGATCTATTCTTCGTAACAACTGATAGAGCAGATATTACTGTATCAGAAGCTGAAGATTCTTCAGAGCTGGCTAGCAAAGATATTCTTGTAATTGGAGATTCAGTTATTAGAGGAACTGATACTTATATCTGCAGATAAGATAATGAACATCGAATAGTGTTATGCTTGCCAGGAGCAAAAATAGAAAATGTGAGACAAGCCTTTGAAAGCGTTAATGTAAGGAAGTATGTATCTGTTTTTTTCATGTTGGTATAAATGATGTCATCAACAAGGATTCTTTGACTTAGTAGGGAACTGACAGCCGTCTTGGATAATATAGCTTGTACTGGTGTTGGGACGTATTTTTCACAAATCACTTATTAGAAAGGATAGTCAGGTCACTGTGACTAAAAAGATTTTTGGGGTAAACTCCTACATGGAAAAAAATGTCCTGTTTTAAAAAAAGGAAATGTGTAGCGCATCCAAGCCTAGTTTGGGGCACACGTGTGTTCAGACATGATGGAGTGGATTTGTCAAGATCAAGGAAGAGAATTTTTGCAACAGATATTTTGCAATATTTGACAAACACTAGGCAGGATTTTTGCCAGGTCGAAAATTTAACAGTTCACAGACAGCAACATTTGATGCATCTCTAGATTGTTAATGCTAGCAGCATTAATAATAAAGTTTTTTTATTGGAAAATTTGCTACGTTCCCACAACATTGATGTTATTGTTTGTGAAACATGGTTAAAGAACAATGACTGGAAACCGGTTCTGTCAGGATATAAATGTTTTTACTGTAACAGACATTCTAACAAAAAATCAGGTGGAGGTATTCAGATAGCGATTAAAGATAATTATGAGATCTGTGATTATTACATGTTCAGTGGTAACACCAATAGTATAGACAATGCAACTGTGACAATAAAGACAACCCTAAAACATATAACAATTGTTGGAGTGCATAGACCACCAAAGTTGAGTGCAGATGACCTAGAGGAATTCATACATTTCTTGCATGAAACACAGGAGAGAATAACAATATTAGCTGGGGGTTTAAATTTACCAGAAACAGACTGTAATAATATTGATTCAACAAGGTTAGTAAGGAAATTATTCACAGCATATATTCAGGAACAACAATTGCTTCAGATTGTAAAAAAAAAAAAAAACTACTAGGGGACGGAACATACTAGACATTGTTTGTGTTCCTAAAGAAATTACGGTACTTACGTATTATCACAACCACATTTCCGCACTGCCATAAATCATTATGTGTGCGCAGAAACAGGTCTCCTAACCTAAAAAGGGGTCTGTAAAGAAGTAACCCTTACTCTGTCACAGTGGGTATGACCCAGGAGGAGGAGTACGGGTAAAACTTTATACTTTGTGACACTCCTCATTGCTCCTGTAACTCCACAGTGGCGCACTGCTTGACAATAGCTGAATTTCTCAAGATGTTATCAAAAGGAAACCGAGTCACATAATACACCCTGTTACCGTAGGACATTTTCAATCTGTCAAGGACAAAGTTTGCATACTTCAATAGAAATTACTGCATTAAACAATGTAAACTGTTATTCAAAGTATTCTGGATGGCTCGGTTAAAATGTAATGGACTGCTGTACAGCTGTGGTTCAGACGTTGTAAAGCAACGGGGTTGATAACTGAGGTGAGCTATGATCAGAAGTGTACATAGCATTTTTAATAAATTAAACTGCTTCTTTTTCTTTCCTGCTGTTAGCTGGAGTACAGCAGTGATCCACATATACCCTTTTACATCAGTGTAAAAGCAGCTGATGTCTGTTTAATAGACTTGCTCAGAGTCGTGATGCCTAAGAATAATTTTCTTAATAGTGAAGTCATTGCTGCTATAAAAATGCTAACGGTGCTTCACATGCATGCAACAAAAGTGAAGCAAACCTGTGTTTTACACACAATGGTATAGCTACTTTGACAATACGTAACTCCCAACTTTCTTGACACTGGTTTTATGCAGTCGTTTGTACTGAACTATGCGATTTGCAACCACGAAAATGTGGTTGTGATAATACGTAAGTACTGAAATTACTGTTACTTCAAGTCATGTTTTACCACCATTGATGTGCAGTGATCATGGGGTTATAAAGGTAAATTTGTTGCTAGATAATTCTGCCAAAGTGAAGTCTAAACCAATGAACAAAAGGTTAATTACAGATTATATGATAGCAAAACAGTCACTATGTAAAACTAACTGGAGTGAGGTTTTCAGAGGAAAAACTGCAGTTGAAATGTGGAACGTTTTGAAAGAGAAATTGTTTGAGTGCAAAAAATCAAAAAAATGTTGAACATCAGGATCTAAGCATACAACATCAGGAGGATATATTTCCATAAAAGCAAGATATCTGATTAAGGTGAGAGACAAAAATAAAAATATAAGAAATGGAAGACCAGTCAAACTATAACTTTGAAAACTGAAGTAAACAAGATGGACAAACAGACTGAGCATTGTGTAAGACAAGATCAAGAAAATTTTGAAGTTTGTATAAATATATTGAGCATAATAGGAAACCTTTTTATAGATACACAAAATGTGGAAGGAATAAAGACACACAAATTGATAAACTGATTCTGCAGATTCTAAAATTTATTCTCAGACACAACAGATTATAGATATATTTACAAAATCTTATGCAAAACAGTTTGGCTCCACAAAAGTGGTGATAAGTTGTCCTAGTGACGTCCAGGTAACCCCAGATACTAGAATCAAATTATATTGAAAAACAACTGTGCAAAATGGATCCAAACAAAGTGCAGGAAGGAGACAGAATTAGTAACAATGACCTGAGAACACTTAAGCAAGAACTTACAGTACCATTATATCTATTATTCACTAGGTCATACAAATATGGGGAGATTCCTCAAAATTAGAGACATGCACTTATTAAACCTGTCTTCAAGGGAAAGGGGAGTAGGACAAACCCAGAATCATATAGACCCTTAAGTCTACTTTCATGTTGTGGAAAAATAATGGAGAAGGTAATATTGGACATGTTATTTTCAGAACTGGATAGGTTGGGACTTGATACCATATATCAGCATGCATATGTTGAAAACAGATCTATTACCACCTGTAACATGATGTTCTATAACAATATAATAGCTATGAATGGAAAATTGTGACGTGATATAATTTTTATAGATTTAACATCAGCATTTGACAGGGTCATACGCAAAACACTGATCAATAAATTAGTACAACTAGGTATTGATGTACTCTTGATAAGATGGATAGCTGCATGGCTTACACATAGGACATGGCAAGTATCATACAGCATCTGGACAGGTAAAATCCTTGGTTACAGTGAGGGTGTCCCACAGGGCTCTGTCCTAGGCTCTTACTTGTTTACATTGTATGTTTCAGACCTAACTTTTTCATCTAAGGTGTCCTGTATCTTTCAAACCTAACTTTTTTATCTGAGGTGTTCTACAGTCTATATGCAGATGACCTGAAATTGGGTAAACTGATTACATGTGTTACAGATAAGGCATGTCTGCAAAATAAGTTGAGCAAATTGACTATTTGGGCACAGGAGAATAATATGCTGATAAATACATCAAAAACTAAGCATATGAGATTTGGGAGACATAAATTGAAAGGTGAATATTTAAGCAGCACACCGTGATTGAAACTGTAGACTCATTTAAGGACCTGTGTATATAGGTAGATTAAGCTGTGAGTTATTCTAATCATATAGACCAATTGGTTAATGATAGTTACAGAACTATAGGTTGTATAAAAAGATTTATAAGGTCTAGGAAATCAAAAATGATGAAGTCATTGTTTGTTAGTTACATTACACTCAAACTTGAGTATGGAATAACAATATGGAGACCCTATAAGAAAACAAGCATGAGTAAACTGGAAAGAGTACAGTGGAAATATACCAAGGGTATCCATAAATGTGAAAATTTAAGTTATGAAAGACTGAAATATTTGAACTTGTACAGTGTCTCGTACAGATATCTAAGAGGAGATCTTATTCAGGTATATGGGGCATTTAGAGACAACTACCTCTGGGAATGTTTGAGGTTATCAAAAAGTACTAGAGAATCATCTGACAACTTATGCAGAAGATTCTATAGGAATGAGAAGTGTACTAATTGGTTCCCTGACAGAATAGCTCATGCATGGAACAGACTACCAAATTACATTAAAACAAGTACTAGTTTAGATATTTTTAAGAACAGTCTGGACACTTACTATGGGAACAACTAGAAGGGCATTAATGCCCGTTCTTGGACTATTTGTATGTAGGTATTTGTATGTAACAAAATAGGAAAAATGGACAGACTATTTAGGTCAGACTGTCATTACCTATCATCAGAATCTAGTTTCTTTGACATACCCTCATACTTAAACAAAAAGTGCCACTTTCACTTCCTTCTAAATCGATTTATGCAATGAATACACTGTATGTTAAAATAAAATACTTTCGAAACAGGGAGCTTGCTAACATGCCATCAAAATGTTCATCCTGTCTATGAATTTCCATGTACAGACCTCTTAACAAAAATTTACACCAAAATACATAAATCATACTCGTAATGTAATAACAGGAATACAATGATCAAAGTGGCAGAAGACTTGTGGTAAAACAGGAAAACACATTTCATTATAAACAATATGAAATACTATTGCATATAAAACCACTGTTTCAGCATATTTCCAAATACTAGTCAGTTTCTAAGCTACATATTCTCTTAGTACTATATAATGAAATCACTCAGTGAATGACCATAATAATCATGCACAGACGCAAACATGCTGTATGGCACATTTATGTCTCTGTGCAGTCTGATAAAACATTTGGTCAAATCTGTCTGAGCACAAGAGAGAGAGACCTAATATAGAGGAAAGGAAGTTACTCTCATTCAGTATAAAGTGTATAAAAAGGAACAGAAAACTCGGAAGCCAGATAAAGAAGCATGTGGCTTTTATGTTCTATTACAGTAATCTCTTGGGGGAAGGAAGTCAAAATACTGAGTAATGTAAAATATTCTCTCTGGCCACAGAGAGTATTGTGTTCTTATACTTGGTGGCTTTGTAGTTGCCTGCCCCTACTGTAAATTTGATCTGGGACATTCCTCCCAATGTCATTACCTCATTCTACCTAATCCAGGGAGAACATTTGATTGAGAAGGCCAACCAGTTAGTTTCTGCTCCTCCTTTCCCCTTTCCACTTTACTAAAAAAAAAAAATTCTAAGCTTGTTTCCTGCCTTTCCTGTAAATAGTTTAGTCCAGATACAGATTTGCTTTGTCCAGGGCTGTTTGTAAGCTTCTGAGCCCTCAAGCGTTTCTGTGTTGGAGGGAAGCCTTCTAGCTTAATTTTGTTTCTTAGAACTAGCCAGTTTTCTAGTTTCAGCACTCACATCTGTTTGTTTGAGCTCAGCACTTGTTCAGAAATCATTGTAAGCACTAAATAAGCTACAAATTACAACAGCCCTCAACTTTCCTCACTTGTCTAGAGGAAAACAGTTTTTAGTACTTAATAAATAAGCACCTATCCAGGCATGTCTAAGGGTCAGCTCCCAGTGTTTTCTCCTGTCTACCTGATGAATCTGAGCATCTTGGGGCAATGCAGCAATTGCCTCGTACACAGACAACCCTCTCCTCCTGTCACCCAACACTACAACCTGTGAGAGATGCACTTATATAGCCAAACCGGAAACAAAGCTCTCTTCACCCAAGACTGGGCTAGACAGTCAAGAGGAGAAAGTAAACACTTGCACCACATCACTCTCATCACATAGTCCCTCAAAACCTACACCACCAAAACACACACATAGAAACACAAAACACACACCTACATTCACAGAGGCTCTCAATAAAAATTTGCCCAAGCAACAGGGACCTCCAAAGCAGAAATGCAAACAACCTCCACCCCCCAACACAACCCAAATGACACATAGCCCACAAACTCAATGTGTCACTCAACCACAGCCCATTAGGCATAACAACGTACCCAACACTCTAGTCATAGGTGACTCTATAGTCAAGCCCACTGATGTTCCACTCACCAGGCTAAACAAGGAGAAAGTTACTGTCAGCTGCCAGGATCCGCCACATAATGAACGCACTCAGGTCACTCCACAACAAGTACAAATATGACTCTGTCATTGTCCATGTTGGTGTGAATGACTGGAGACCTACCTCCCTGGACAACATGAAAAGAGACATGGAGGAGCTGTCCGATCTTGTAGCCCAGGCAGGTATGATCCTAGCCCTGAGTAGCATGCCATCACCCAGAATGATACCACAGTACAAGGGCAAAATGATTGACTTCAACAATTGGCTAAGCTTCTGGTGTCATTCTAAGGGGATCCAGTATCTGTCTGCCTGGGATGACATGATCGACAAACCCCGATGCTTTGCCAGCGATGGCCTGCACCTGTCGCCCTTGGGATTCCGGATACTGGCTAAGGCTCTTGCCATCCCTATAGTGCCTTTTTAGGCAAGGTTCAAATGACAAATTCACCACCATAACAGGTACAAGCAAGCAAAATCTGAGGGTAATGCTACTCAATGCTAGAAGTCTAAACCTCAAAATGCACTAATTGGAGGCACTCCTTAAAATGGAGAACATCGACATCTGTGCAGTGACAGAGATCTGATTCAAGGCTCCAGAGAGCACCCCTGCATTACCAGACTATAATTCATACCACACATTTTGGCCACCTAACCTGGACCGAAACACTAAAGGCGGAGGTGTGTCCATATTTATTAAGGATATCCACACCTCCAGGCTAGATGCTCAGCATAATGCATTCGAGATTATCCAAGTGCAACTAACTCTGGGCAAGACCTTAATCCAAATTGTAGCTTGCTACAGATCCCCCACCATGCCCCAGGATTCCAACTCCTCATTTCTTGACACACTGAAAAATATTAGGGTACAACGTAACACCCTAATAATGGGTGATTTCAACTACCCCACCATTAACTGGGAAAACTACTCATGTACCAACTCTTGTGCTCGAAGTTTTCTGGAATTCATAAATTCCAACACCTTGGATCAACTTTTCCACACCACCAGGGGCAGCAATATCCTAGACCTGGTCATTACCAACATGGGCAACCGGTGTTCCACACCAGAAGTAAATTCCTCATTGGTCAGATCTGACCACAAGCTAATTACCCTAGACATCCACATCCCGCCCCCACCCCACCCATTAAGGAAACCACCATAAAAAATTTCTCCAAAGCCAACTTCACGTTTCTTAAGACAAAAGTGGCAAACTTCACGACACCCATGCTGACGTACAATAGAGGTACGACTGCTGAATCCTACACAAATGCACTTTGTAAGTACTTACATGAGTGCATGGATCGTGCAATCCCTAACAGAACCAAGATGCTATCCTCCAAAAAAAAGGAAGCCAATCTGGTGGTCCCCTGCCATAAACAAACACTGCAACAGAAGAAAGCAACTGTTGCAAAAAGGAGTAAAATCCCATGATTGGAGGAACTCCCTGGTCAGCCTCAGTAAGAAGCTGAGATCCCTCATAAAATCTTTTAGAGCTAGTTATGAAAAGAAAATCTCCACTGATTCTAAAGACAACCACAAAGCATTCTATAGTTATGTCAAGAATCTCAATGGCAACACTCAGATCTGCTCTGAGTTACAGCACAATGGCACTAAATATACAGAACCAACTGATATTGCCAACATCCTGGCAGATAGGTTCAGTGTTGACTTTATCCCCCTCTCATCCCCTAAAGGGCCCATCTCTATACTGGAAGAATGCAAAGTTCCTGTAATCACGGCTGCACAGGTAAAAAACACACTCTGCAAAGCCAAGAACACAGCATCCATGGGACCTGACAACATCCCAAGCTGCGTTCTACACAAACTACAGAAAGAACTGGCACCCCACCTAAGTACCATGTTCAATCATAGCCTCACCTTAGGCTTTGTGTAAACTGAATGGCTCACAGTGACAGTTACCCCACTCCACAAAGCTGGAGCCACCACAGACCCTGGGAACTACCGCCCCATTAGCCTGACGAGCCTGGTCTGCAAGGCTATGGAACGTATCATTATGGAACTTGTAAACAATGACATTGGTAATCTCCAAACTCTGGACCCCACCCAGTTTGGGTTTGTAAAAGGCAGATCATGTCTCCCAAACCTGATAGACTTCTTTGAAGCTGTCACCAAAGCTGTAAATGAGGGTAAGGTGGTTCACACAGCCTATCTAGAACTCGCTAAGGCTTTCAACACCATCTCCCACTCTGGAAATATAGATAAACTCACGAAACTAGGTATAAATCCCTATGTCACAAGATGGGTTGCCAACTCGCTCACTGACAAAACCCACACTGTGAAAGCAGCAGACTCCAAATCCAACTTCAGACAAGTGCAGTACCACAGGGTTCAGTCCTGGGTCCTCTCCTGTTTGCTATCTACTTCTTTGAAGTACAGGCTAATGCAGAAGGTCTTTAGCTAATGAAGTTTGCAGATGACTGCAATCTAGGAGCCATAATCAAAACTCTTAACCATGTGGACATCCTACAAAAGGGCCTCACTGAGTCAGATGCCTGGTGTCAAAGCCATGGCCTCAAGTTCAGTGACAAAAAGTGCATTGTCATCCCTTTTGGTAAAAACTCAGTACCCATGAACTACCACATAGGCGGTAGTCTACTTAACACCAAAAGTGTGATAAGAGACCTTGGGACACAGGTGGACAGTAGTCTCTCCTTTGATAATCACATGGCCACAGTAGTCAGGAAATTCTTCTACGTGGCACACCTCATCACAAAAGGTTTCTCATCCAGGAAAAAAGAGGTCATTGTTCCCCTCTACTCGTCACTCATTAGACTCATTATAGAGTACAACACCCCTTTTGGTATGTACCTCACAAGACATCTACAACAATTGGAAAGGCCACAGAAATACCCCACAAAGAGGATTACTGGCCTCAAATAGATGCCCTACGCAGAACGTCTCAAAAAACTTTACTCCATCGCATATCACCTACTCAGAGGCGATCTGATCTCTGCCTAACATACAAAGCTATGTCAAACCCATGAGGGATCTCAGCTTCTTACTGAGGCTGACCAGGGAGCTCCTCCACTCGTGGGATTTTACCCTCTTCTGCAACAGTTTCTTCCTTCTGTTGTAGAGTTTGTTTATAGCAGGGGACCACCAGATTGGCTTCCTTTTTTTGGAGGATAGCATTTTAGTTCTGTTAGGGATAGCACGATCCATGCACTCGTGTAAGTGCATGTAGAGTGCATTTGTGTAGGATTCTGCAGTCATAACTGTATTGTCCATCTGCATGGGTGTCGTGAAGTTTGCCACTTCTGTCTTAAGAAGCATGAAGTTGACTTTGGAGAAATTTTTTACAGTGGTCTCCTTAATGGGGCATGGGGGTGGGATGTGGATATCAATGGTGATTAGCTTATGGTCGGATCTGACCAACAAGGAGTTGACTTCAGGTGTGGAACACTGGTCACTTATGTTGGTAATGACTAGGTCTAGGATATTGTTGCCCCTGGTGGGGGTGTGGATAAGTTGATCTAGGGCGTTGGAGTTTATGAATTCTAGAAAGCGTTGAGCGAAGGAGTTGGTACATGAGTAGTTTTCCCAGTTAATGGTAGTTGAAATAGCCCAGTATTAGGGTGTTTTGTTGAACTCTAATAACTTACATGTTCTTAATCTTAATTCCACAGTTACTAGCCTGTTTTTTGATTGACTGACAGTATGTTAAAGGGAATTTGATGTGAGATTATACAGCTTTACGCAGTGGTTGTGCAATATTCCCCAACACTTTTAAATATTTTTACATATACAAACTTTTATCCTCTCCATTCCATATTTTCAGTTTTGTGGACATAGCCACATAACACTGAAGGTGAGTGTCATACCTGTCAGGTATCCCTGATTTTCATGGATATCCTTGGTATTGGCTGTTCTGTTCCTCTTAAAATTGGTAATTATTTATAAAAGAAGTGATGGACTGTAGTGAACAACCATTAAAGTTACCGACTGTTTTTACCTCTGAAAATGCACACTAATTTCTACTCCTTTGCATCTCCTTTTAAAGTCAGTAGTACTGATGCCATAAAAATGTCCCTGATTATTGATCTTTGTCCCTGATTGTTTTGACTTTATCCCTGATTTTGGAAGCAAGAGGTTGAGAAATTTGATGACTGCTTTATTTTTATGAGGGATGATTTTTCCATAGTAATCCTGTTCATTTGGAGCTACTGTTAAGAGGATTACTGATGACTGAGATACACGTATTTATCTTTGTGGTCTTGTACAAGCATTGGCAGTGCATGGCTAAGATAGTTCACTGGTTGTAGCTGGAATGCTGGATGTATTAAATGTTAGAAGACAGCAAGTGTAGCTGTAAACAGGGCTTACAGAAAATATGAATATTTTATTTTATTAAGGACAGTGGACGGATCCCATGTGAACCCATTTCAACCACAACCTGGCATTCACATAGGTTAATGAAAAACAGACTAGATAAAAAAAATAACAATGAAAAGTGTTATTTTGTTAACAGACACTATAAAGTGTACAAAATGTCATCCCTGTGGGTGGGTTACCTTGTGCCCATTTTGAGTGAGTAGTGAAAGTGCAAAGGTACAGTCATGCTACTGTTTGGAGTAATTAGGATACCAGGAGTCATATTTTGGAAGGCTTAAAAGGTTTGTTTGTTTGTTTGCTTGTTTGCTTGTATGTTTGCTTTTAACAACATTAGCAAACTGTTTGTTTTGCTGAAAGGAAGGATCAGCTGAGAGTTGTTTTAAGAGGACACCGTTGCTAGCGAGGCTGCAGCTATCTGATTATCTAACAGTAAACAAGACACATTTCCAGATCCATAGCCAAAATAACATCTAATAAATTATGACAGGAGCATGGTGGAGTACAGCTGGCATTTCTAGGCAACATGATGTGGTAGTGATGTCTAATGCAAGATGGCATGTGTTTGCATGACTGCAAAAGCTAAGAAATTTAACTTGAAGACAAATAAGAAAACTAAATATATACTGTATTTGGGGAAAAGATCAACCTTGCATTTTGTCAAGGGGTCACTCTGCTGTAATTTACTGCTGACAATATGGGTGCCAGAATGGGGGGGGTGAGAACCCCACATACACTTTCAACAGCTATCCAATGTGCCCTGAAATTGCCGCCGGAGTAACAGTTGTGTGGAATCATTCACACTGGCATTCATGAGGAAATAGAAAGTTGAGGTAAATGGAAGAAGACAATTTGAGAAATAAATGATCTTTTTCCTGCTGCCCGTGTTCACAGTTATGATGGAAATGCCTATGCGAGTGTTTCTAAGGCACACCGATTGACTTCTTTTATCAAGAGTTTTGGGTAAAGACAAAAATAACAGAGGAATGAAGGCTCAAAACTCGGGGCAATTTGTAATTACTTATTCATTTAAAATTTTAACAGAACAGCTTTTACATCAACATGAATTTTCTGAACAACAGAAGTATGAGACTTTAATGTCTGGCATTAGCGACCTACAATAATCTTCTGCATACCTCTCCACTTTTGTTTGAGAATTCTGAACAAAGTCAAAAATAATAGGGGATAAAGAGCCAAAACCAGGGAAAGATTTTTTACTATTGTTCTTATAAACTTAGAAAGCTGCTGGAATAATGGGTTTTGCATTAATGCATTTCCTGAAGGATATGAATTCTCAGAGACAAACATTTTATTATTTAGTGACCACAATCCTCATTGGTTTGCCAGAAAATCACAGATATTATAAGGAACAGACCAAAAACATGAGGCAATAATCTGGACATTCTGCGAAATTCTGCAGAGTTGATTTGTACGATCCTGAGTGATTTACCACAAAATTAAATATTTTACAAGGGACAGGGCAAAAGTATGAGTCCAAATCAGGTATGTTCTACAAAATTCTGAATGGGTTATTTATTTGTTTATTGACCAATTGCTGTTTATTTACCAGGCAAGTGGACTTGTCTATTAACCCTTTTCAGAAACACCCTAGGATCAATAGCAATAAAAACAACACTTTACTAAATTATAATAAGACAGTAAACTCATGTACATACTTTGTACAGTTGAGAGTTATGTTCTACAAGTAAAGTTTAATTTCCATAGGTTGGTGCCAACCTGTGTGTTTATTGTATTTCACCCACTGAATACCCGGAAAGGCTTTTATTCACCTGTCTAATAGCATGTTTTAGGCAGACTTTTCCAGACAAGTACATTTGACTAGAGCTAAACTGACTTACATGTAGTATTCAGTTTACTGTCAAAATTCTGCAAATCTCTTCTTTGAGTAATGACTTACTCGAACCGAATGAATGAAAATGAGGTCCAGCCAGTCCTTACACCACCAAATGCAGTAATGTCGATAATGTCGACTTCAACATTACACAACTTCCCTTGATGTCCAGAGATGTCCTAGATCCAGCCAGTCCTTACACCACCGAATGCAGTAATGTCGATAATGTCGACTTCAACATTACACAACTTACCTTGATGTCCAGAGATGTCCTACACATGTTTTGAAGGGGGCAAGCCCCCCACACACCCCCCTGCTAATTATATATTCCAACTCCAAGATCGCACTACAATGAGAAAAAGTGTAATTTTCCCGATCCCCATAGTAAACAGTCTGCATTGTAAACAGTGACGCTTAAAACCACGAATGCAAGCTACATCTCAACATTCCAAAAGCGACTTAATTTCAAGTCGGGATTTGCAAATTTTGCACCCATACCCTCCACCATCTGAATGATGATAAATTAGCTTTGTTACTTTTGATAGTAAACTGTAGCAATCGCTTTGCTGTATTTTATTATTCATTCATTGTCTTACACCCACTTTATGATGTTCAGGATCATTATGAATCTAGGCAGAGATGTCCTGACAAGTTGTGAGAGTAAGTCATAAAAACAGTTTAGATTCATGGATATTCCAAGCCAATGAATCTTAGGACAGTTCATGCCTTGCAAGTACCATCTCTGAGGCAGCACCTCTTTTCTCCAAGAGGGCCATACCAGTATCCATCAATACACTAGTTTGTGTTTAAAATAGAATAGTGAATCACACTGCTTAACATGTAGGGGAAGTTTATTTCAAAGGATGGGAGGTGCTGACCTATAAATATGCCTCTCCACTGTGCTGTATTTATCTGTTGGCGAAGATTTAGGTCCCTGGTTCTAATACTGGTGAAGATATTGAACTTGTAGAGAAACAGCAGGTACCAGAGAACTGGGTCTCTAATGGTCCAGTAAGCAAGGCAGATCTCTTCTCAAAAGTCTATAGGATACTGAATAAAGGTAGAGAGTTTCCAGCCTCTCTTGGTAGATCAGGAATTTTAGGCCTGTGATTTTATTGGTTAAGAGCCTTTGGGGTCTTTCTAATTGTTTGACATGTTTAGTGAGATACATCCCAAAGGGGGGTTATTTTACTTGATAATTGGCCTGATCAGTGCTGCGTATAAGGGAGTAATTACCTCTTTAAACTGTGATGATATTCTCTTGGCAATTAGATGGGCTAAATAAAAGGATTTCCTGGCAATGGTTGTCACATGATAGTTAAAAGAGAGGGAGCTATCAGCTCAAGTTTCTAGGTCCCTGACAACATGTTCATTTTATAGTGATGTGTTGGCTATACAGTATGATGAAGGGAGGGGGTTCTACCAAAGTGACACTACACTTTTTAGCATTTAGTTTGAGCTCATGTTTAATACACCAAAGGTTTAGTAGGCAGGTTTCATTCAGAGTTTGGGTATCATAGGTTGGCATAACAACAGCTTCCAGTTTACAGTCATCTGCAAACTTTTAAGAGCTAGAGGTCTTGACTATCCACTTGGAGATCTGAAAAGTAAAGATCAAAAATAAGAGGTCCCAGCACTGAGCCCTGAGAGACACCAATGGTCACTTTCATACTTAGTGATGAGGCACCTGAAACTCGCACTGTGTGGGTTATTTCTTCCAGACAGTTTGTTATCCATCTTATGACATACAGATCGATTTTTAAGCAATTAGCTTTTATATACTGCCAGCATGGGCAATGGTGTTGAAGATGTTCTCCAGGTCAAGATACAATGCCATGGCCACCATCTACAGGCTATGCAACTCTCTTGAAGAAGTTTATCAGGTTAACTACACAGAATCTACGCTTCACAAAGCCAGACTGCTGGGGGTCAAGTCAAACAAGAGTCTTGATATCACAGTTTATGAGGTTAGTTATGACACAGCCCATGGGTTTGCATATGAGGCTTGTAAGGTTGATAAGACTTTTAACTACCCAGGTCAGTTGTAAGGCCACCCTTATCAAAGGGCATCACCACTACAGTGCACCACTCATCAGAGATAGAGCCAGTACCTAAACTTAAGTTAAACAGCTTGAGGAGTGTCTGCAAGGGCATGTTTAGCACCATTATGCAATCAGGTATATAATATGTAGTAGTAAATAAAGAGGCAATCAAAAGGATTGTTGTATACCATAAATCTAACAAAACCAAGCATATTGCATGCTTTGTTTTCTTAACCAGGTGTTACAGTGTTATGAAATGTTTTATGGAGAGTACAGACCTTGTTGATAAGCTGTGTGGTGTACTTAAATGTGGCAACCCCTGGCAGTACTGAATATTTTGACTCCATCTTTGGTGAAATGAAACCCTTGTGAAAGGACTCCATAGGCCTCACGTTATCCACTGTCCCTCAGTGTGCCCAATACCTTCCCATCATCCTGGTCTTGCAACACCATTTAAATTTTCTTTTTTTCTTGCTTTTTCATACTTTTGTTGTAGTCTTCAGATTTTTCCCTGCATTGTTTTAGTATATCCCAACTGTCCACGATTATACAATAATAAATGAGAAGGAAATAAATTAAGACAGAGGCCTCAGCTCCACCCCCCCACCCCCAAATTCATTGAGTTCTAGATGCTTTGGGTTGCATTTTAGAGATTTGTTTTCTAACCATTTGAGAAAAAGATGGCTATGAGATCACATACCATACAGGTGCAACTTTAGCTTCATTTGTACTGTTCTATGAAATTTCTTTGTGGTTATTCCAAATGTAATTCATACTTACACTATAAACATACATCTTGTGCCATGGATATGCTTCTTTTATGGTAGTAGACAGTTAATGAAATACACTTTAAGATTACTAAGTGCCCCTTTTACCTTCGGTTCCCTCAGCCTTCTTCAAATTCTGCCACCTGGATGCCTAACTTAGACAATATCCTTCATTAACAGCTTTCCATGTTTGAGCAATGTTTCCACACAATCTTAATTCAAAGAAAGTTTGAGTCATTTAGTTTCCTCTTTTGTTAAGAAAAATACAGAGAATGGATTTGTTACTTGCACTTCACAATGAGATAATCCAGTAAAACATGAATTCTAGTCTTTAAGTAACCTGCTTGTGGTTTGAAGGTGTCTATGTCTTCAGACTTCAGTCTTCCGAGGAATTTATTAATCAGAACAATAACAGGCATTGTTACTCTATAAATGAGAATTTCTCAATTTGCATCATATTTTCTTTTATTATTGCAGAGGCTAGAGTATTTCCCTGTTTAAAAAAGCTGGAAACTATCTTTTATCCTGTAGGACAGCATATAAATAGTTGCATTGACGGTACAATATTCTAATGATCTTGGATTATTACTGCATTTTTTAATGGAAATGAAAGCCCCCATAACTAAGCCCAGCAAGGAGATGCTTTACTGCATTACTGTAAGGTAATGTGATAAGAAATGTCTCATCTGTCTATATTTATATATACAGTATGGCATTACACTGTATTTTATTGTCATATTCAGTATGGAGGAATCATCAGCTGAATCAGACATAATACATCTGCTTGACCTCATGTTAGCATATGTGACATTTTCTTTTTCTTAAGACATTAAGAGCACAAAACTATAGCTCTCATGTGTGAAAAAAACATGTTGCAATATTGGCAACAATAAATGTGTTATAGCACTTACTGCACTTTTTTTATTGTAAATAACAAACTACCTTGTGTTGCAAAAGTTGAAGTCGGTCCTTGCAGCATATATTCGATCAAGTCTTTACTGGACAAAGACAACACACACTTTTGTCTGTTACATATTGTGTTATCCTTTCTGCTAATTTGCTCCATGTTATTATTGCCACCCCAAGTGTAGGGATTTCATGAACTGTGACATTTCTAGCTCTTCCTAATTCAGCTTGTGCAAAACCTCAGAACTTTTTACAGAAGCCATCAACCGCCTGTAGTGCAATCCCAGAGTTAGTATATATAGTTAGGGGGTGTGGGGGGCACTTAGCCCCCCACCTATTTTTGATTGATTACATTGTTAGCTTTCAGTGAAATGCGATTTATGAATATAAAAGCTAAGTAGTTGGGGGGCTGTGCCCCCCAAACACCCCCTAGCTATATATACTTACTCCAGGCTCTTACTACAGTGGGGAAAAGGGCATATACGTTTTATTTGCCCAACATTACTTAGTTTCAGTGAAATGAGTTTTCAGTGATTTGAGATTTCAGCGATTTTTTTGAGGGTGAACTGAAATTCAGTGAAATGAGTTTTCAGTGAATCAAAATAGACCCATATATATATATATATATATATATATATATATATATATATATGTATGTATATATATATATATATATATATATATATATATATATATATATATATATATATATATATATATATATATATATGTGTGTGTGTGTGTGTGTGTGTGTGTGTGTGTGTGTGTGTGTATATATATATATATATATATATATATATATCTATATATATATCTATATATATATATATATATATATATATATATATATATATATATATATATATATATATGTGTGTGTGTATATAAATATATGTGTATGGATTCATTTCAGATGATTGAGTTTCCGAAATCTCAAAACTTATATGATCAAGACCATATGTTCGAGTCTTCAGAAACTCGAACATCAGAAGTGAAAATAAAAAAAAAAAACACATTCAAAGACGTGTTTGCAGGGGGCAAGCCCCCCTGCACCCCCACACCCCCTACTTAAATATACTAACTCTGAGATTGCACTACAGTGGGGAAAAGGGAAATCTCTTGTTCCGCACTTCTGCAGACACTGCGGAACAAGAGATTTCCCTGTTCCCCACTGTAGCATGATCTCTGACTTCATATATTTAAGTAGCAGAGGTGCAGAGGGCTTGCCCCCCTGCAGAATCCCTCACCTAAGGCACTCACACACTTTATTTAACCCCCCTTCAGATGTTCGAGTTTCTGAAAACTCGAACATATGGTCTCGATCAACTTTGTCACTGTAGCTGTACTGGCCATAAAAGAAATGTCAAAGCACAAGGAGTCTCTGTTCTTAAGACCAGATGAGGAAAAAGATACTGACAAAGCCTGAAGCTCTGAGATTCTGTTGCCAGCCATTACTAATGCCTATAATAAGGTCTTCCATAGCAAGACTTCTGTATCTGCTGAGGTCACAGGGAGGAGCAGTGAGCTTTTGTAACATGACAAAGGTGTTGTAAAGTAGATCAGGATCCCTGACTATAAAGTGAAGAAGGTGGCTACATCTGTAGAAGGTCCTCAAACCTTGATAGAAGCAAAGGGTTTACAATCCTGACTAATTTGGAAATCTGAAACTGCCATCAAATGGATTTTAACTGAGAAATAACTGTGACATGTAACAAATGACTCCAAAAGGTGCTGAAGGCCAAGAACTGTAGAAGAGGAAAAAGGGCCACATTCCTTGCAGATTTCTAAACTAAAAAGTGTTTCTATTTATCTTTAGGAGCCTTCTTCTTGGAATGTTTTTAATTATTGTGACCATTTTTGTTGCAAATTCTACAGATCCATCAACTAAGGGAATTAAAGATGGCAGGCCATCATCTTAAGGACATGAAAGTCTAGGTGAGCTCTCCTACAGACGTAAGTCAGTGAGTGCCTGTGATAAGGGGAGGATGGAAAAAATCCTGAAGGAATCTGCAATTCAGTTCAAGAAAGTCAGTTACCAGACTGGCATGTATTCTCTACATAAGGACTAAGAGTACATCTTCTTTTGTTTGTGATGCATCATACAACACCTGTTGTCCAACTGAACAGGTATTGGCATTGCTGGCATCTTGGCCTGCACAATTTGGGCTTCGTAACTGAAATAATGAAGAAAAGCACTTAATGCTCCATTGAAATCTTTATCCTGGTTCACGGTGTCCAGTGACATTCTTTTTATGTTTTATACATTGTTTATGCTGGTTGATGTGTGGATTCTTTTCACAGTGGGAGTGAGACAAAAAACACTTCCATTTGTAATGCTCTGATATGTAGCTTTAGCTCTGAATAGCTCCAAAGATCATTTTGAATGTGAACAGTTTGTGATCTTGCCCCCCCACCCACCCACCCACCCACCCAGGCAGGAGGCACCTGTTGTGAATACCACTGGCTGCACAAAGGTTTTGCAATCAAAAGACTGAAGGGATTCATTCATCATTGTAAGTGTCTTTTGTAAGATTTGAAAATTTTGACTGGAGCATCTAGTTAGTGTGGATCCCTAGACCACTGAACTCTCAGTTCATTGAAGCTTTTTCATGTGGAGTCTCACATTTCTATTCATATGGACAGCAAAAGCCAAAAGCCTTAAAGGCCTGAGGAGAATCCTTGCCATTACTGATTCTTGAAATAGAAAAAGTGGAGTTGTAGGGGGCATGTCTGAAACCATCTATGATGGTAAAATGCCAGTGCCCTGGTATTGAGGGAAAAGCCTGTGTGTCAATACCACCCCTCTGACAACATAACCCAATCACTTCTGCTTTCTATGTCTCTCTCTGTCTCCTGTTTCCCTCCTTCTATCCCCGCCTAACCCTTCACTTTGCCATACTCATACATTGGTAATTGTACATAAATGTATATGACTGTTTATATTGTTTCTTTATATATAATGGTATTCCACTGTCTTTAACAACCAAACACCTGAATACTGGGTGATTTCAACTACCTTGTCATTAAGTGGGAAAACTACTCCTGTACCAACACCTTTGCTCAACAGTTCTTGGAATTCATAAATTGAGATTTGATTTATATATGAACATACAGACACTCCTCAGGAAGGCTGGCACAGGTTCATTTGCTATGCCCCCTTCTGCGCAGAATATAAGGTAGTTATCACTGCCACCAACCATTACTTATCAGTTACTATAAGGCCCTTCCCAAAGGGTGACTAAGTCTACTGTGTAATGTTACTATTATCCAAATGGTAAGTGTGACCAACAGCAAGGCTATTTAAGAGTGGCCAGTACAATATCACCAAATAAATATGCAAGTACTTTAAGAGCTTAAATATCTCTAAACAAAACCAGCCACAATTAAAAGGTTTAAATATATTTAATAATAAATAATAAAAGCACAAGACCATACTCAATAACTCAACACAGTGACAACAAAGTACAGAATCACAGGAAATACTTTAAAGCAACATTGCAGGACAGTCTCACATAAACACAGAAACATCTGAACTAATCTTACTGTATTCCTATCTATCTCTAAGAGAAATCATTGTACCTAAATAACTTACTTACAGAGCAAGACAAGTGCTGATGAGTGGGATGTTTTTAGGTCCAAAGAAAAATACAAAATGCACAGACTCACTAGTTCTTAAATTACTATCAAACATTTCTGCTGGGTTATCTCAGATTACATCATTGTTGCCACCTTTGCCCTTGGTGCCCAGGCTAACAGGAGCTTAAATTATAACACCACTGTGTCAAAGATACTTATCTTTCAGAAGCTTTATCTAAAACTGCAAGTCATAAAACTGTTACACGCTTTTTCCTTGGAAACCTGTAATTATTTCTGTTGCCAGACAATAGAAAGAATTACTAGCTGCAGCCATTCTGACTCCTAGCTGAGATAAACGCTATCATAAACAATTCACTTATTGTCCTAGAGTTTTATTTTTTTCCAGTAGGGTGCACTGTGGTTACATTTTTGAAGGTCAGCACATAACATACAGTTCAACACTCACATCTGCACCAGTAGTTTAATAAAAAAATAACATACAGTTCTCTTACATTTGTAAGACAAGTCTATGGATCGTATTAATATTCACAAATGACATGATTATTTACAAAATTCCAGCTAGCTGGGCTGGCAGCCTTCACACATGGTATCAAGGTGTTTTCATATATGATTGACAGTATTCAGAGCTGATGGCACTATCAAGGTAGATTGCTTCACCAGTTTACATATCTTTTAAATATTCCTTTGGATTTCCAAGAATAGCATCATGGGCCAACCCTCCCTGCATCAGTTTTAAGACTTAACAAAACGTAGGGTTATCCCAGCAGGGGTGAGAAGGAGAAGCCCCCCTTTTTATTATCAGTATCCTTAATAATCTGCCATATACCTGACACTGTTCAAAATATTTAGTATTTAGAATCCTATTTGGGGGCTTTTAATTGCAAGGAGTTCAGAAATAGAAGACTGTGCAATTCCTTTTGAATCAACAGACTGTGCTCCTGAGGCAGGATGTGTAAGATGGACTACCATTTGGGAAGGGGAAACCTCAAAGGGGAATAAGTAGATACTAGCTATGGCAGATGGGTGAAAACATGCCATAGAGGATCCATAGAGGAGTTGAAAATGGTGGAATGGTAAGCACAGCCCCCTGCATGAAAACAGTGTCAATATTAAAATTAGACAACAGGTGCCACTACCTGCATTTGTAAGAATGGCTGCTTAAGAATTATCAGTGAACATCAGATGCCTGGGGGAACTGACAAAAACCAAATTGATTTCAAAGATGTTAATGCTGAAACATCCAGTATTAGGACAAGCAGTGTCAGTGATGTAGGTGCTCATTGGACCAGCATAAGTGTAAACAATACCAACTGTGCTAACATCTATATAGCATTAATATGGGACAGATACTCATATGACAACTCAGGTTATGAACATTCCAGCCTACTTCTGTGTATAACCACACCAGTCAGCCAGTCTAACACCCCAATAAGTTGGCACTCAGTCTTTCTAGAGAAACTACCACCTTGACATTCTTTATCTCCCTGGGGAAGATTAGCATAAACCTAACAGATAGAGGAGAGGAAATAATTAGGCAAAGTAGGGGTGGTACCCTCAAAGAATGAGTAAAATAACACAAGGAATTTGTATTCAGATAAGGAAGGGAAGCCTCTGTAGTCAGATAAATGAGACTCTACTATAGACAAAGTGGAGAGCTTAGGCTTAGAATTTGCCATTTTTGTCCATGAGTCTGCAGTTTTTCAAAACAAGTGGAACTGTGTTATTTATCTGCATGTTTTTCTTCTTTCTTCCTGTGCTGTCTAGGCTTTTTTGGAGGAAACTCAGAGGTAGAAGTAGATCTTGTCTCAAGATGATGAACTTGTCTTTACATAGGAAAACTTTCTAATGCATTTCTGAAATAGCATTTTTGAACATCACTGACTCTGTTGCTAAAAGAACACATTTTGATGTCATGAGTAGGTCCCAAATGAATTAGAAACTTAATGTGTTTGTCTGCAGTGATATTTTCTTACATAAAGGCATTTAATATTAGAAGGAATTATTTCAATGAAAGTCCTTAGGGCTGCATGAGAAAGACAGTCTATCAGAAATTTTATATTTTTTTATTATCCAGACTGGAAAAAGACAAAAAATGGTTGACTAGTTGAAAAGCAATCAAACGTTAAACTGAGAAAGATGTTATAATTTTTACCTCAGATAAGTAAACACAATCCCATGTTATAAAGTGCATTCTGAACTATTCCACAGAAGGCAAGAAGGAGATCCTTCTAGTTGTGCAGTGCATTATGGGAGTAAGAGGCAGGATTAGCAGTCTGGGAAAGTTTGGTGTGCTGAGAGGCCTTAAAGCCTGTAGTATCAGTCATGTATACCTCTTCAGAAGGATATTTCTCATTTCAGTCTCCCTCAACCATCTCACCAGTCTGACTACCAAATCTACATCCTCCAGCTTTCATGATAGCTTCCTTTGGCACTTGTAAGAGACTTGGTCATTTTAAGAACACTAATTCCACTGGCTTCCTTTTACTACACTTCATGTTGACCCAGTTATACATCTGGACTGTTGCTCTTATGCTGTAAAGTTCACATTCAGTAACTTCACAAACTTACTCCTTTATCTATATCCTTTCCTGGGAAAAGTTGACCTCATTATCTGTAATTAACTATCTCATTTCTAAATTCTGTTTTTTAAAAGGACCTATCACTACCACCTTCTTGTCTTCTGGAGGCAATACAGATCTAAACCAGAGACTATAGGACCTTGCCAGTAATCCACCCAACAATTCTGCCAGTTCCTTCAGCACTCAGGAAGAGTAGTCCTATACTGCTGTAGTGTTTTATTATTCTGTAGTTCCCTATATTGTTTCTCTGTCTTGTCTGCAGTCCCCTCTGTGTGTCTCCACATGGTGCTGCCACAGCTAGCTATCACTTTCAAAGTTGGTACTGGTACCTTGTAGTTATTTTTAGTTACTGAGGTGAATCACCTACCTATTCATTGCATCATACTGACTGGTCTTCTGCTTCTTTATATTTGTTCTTTCCTTTTCATGGTAACGCAGGTTGAGATAATCAATTCTGCATCCTACTATCTGTCTAAAAAATATCTTATGCTTGCCCTTTTATCCTTCATCCATTTCAAACTCTGCATCTGCTTTGACTGTATTTAATGTTTTAACTATCTGTTTTCTGAACACTTCATTTTAGGCACATTAACTGTCTCATCTTCCCATATTTCCTTCTTCTGCTGTACAGGTAATTGTTCACTGCCTCAGACCTTCCCTAAAGCAGCTCAAAGTTCCTTCAGTAATTTTAGTTTCTCCTATCATGACATATTCCTTTTCATTGTGGTTCCCAGTAGACTGAAGTCTTACCTTGCACTATCTCACCTCTCTGCCCTGCTTTTTGCATTGATGCTGTAAGGACTATTAATCTCTTGGTTGTTTACCATTGTCTTTTAACTCGGGTCTATATTAGAACACCGAACATTCAAAATGTAGAGTGTTCTAATATCGAACCCTATGAATCGAAAATTTAAAACATCGAACATTCAGAAGAGCAAATTTTTTTCCTAGGGAAAAAATTTGCTATTCCAAAACACATACATACAACACAAGCACACCAAACAAACAGCAATCCACACATATACACCTAAACTCTTACACCTATCCCTACACTAAACTATACATACACCACTAACTATCCACTTACCTTAACCCAAACCCTAACCCTAAGGTCGATTACTATTGCACAGTCACCTCACCCGCACCCTAACCCTAACTCACCTACCCTGCCCTAACCCTCACGTCCATACAATCGCACATTTACCTGACCCGCGCCCTAACCCTAACTCACCTAACCTGCCCTAACCCTCACGTCCACACAATTGCACACTTACCTGACCCCGACCCGTAACTTTCCACCACAGAGCTGAAAATACCAAAGCAACAGAAATGGACAACTGAATTCTTTCCGTAGGAAAAAATTTGGTTTTCTGTTTCTTTGATATTTTCAGCGTTCGCTGAAAACGGGTCGATATTAGAACACTCGAAATTTTGAACATTCATTGTTCTAATATAGACCCTTTTAACTCCAATATTAATTATTTTATTTTAGATTAATTGAATGAGTTAATAACTCTGAACTAGTGTCCTCTTACAAGTGAAACCTGGAAATTTATTTCTACAGAACAAAAAGTACAACAGTCAACAAAGTTTACATCAAATGTAGTACACAATATATCACCACTCAACAAAAAGGAATTGTCAGTATATTGAAACTGTGAGCACTATTCCACCATTGTAGTATCTTCCATATTGCCTGAACCTAATACAGTGCTGTATATACACATTAAGCACTTTCATTCCATAAGGAAGGAACTTCTTCAGAAAGTTTTAGACAATAAAAACAAACAAATAGCTAAACATCTTAAATACATGACAGACTCTAACAAATCTTTAACTAACAAAAACCCCTGTCGAGGTAGTAACAGTCCCAGTAAGGATAATCACGCACTGGCACGATGAATAAATAAAAACTTGTCTTTAATAGATGCTCATAAAATCACATAAAATGTAGCTGGTTAAGCGCTTTCATCTACAACCGTAGATTTCCTCAGAACCACTTGTACATTTAAAACTTCATTCTTATATAATCTCTCTCCATCAATCAAGACATCATAATTGAATAATGAGTTGAACACTTTTTAACAATCCATCATCAAAATTTAAAGTGCACAGTGCTGAATTCCCTCAGTATAAAAATGTTTGAATATTAAAGTAACATTTATAAGCATACAATACATAAGAATGTATCCTGTAAAATATAAGTATATATATCTCAATTAAAAGAAACTACATAACAATAATTTATTATTGACACTGCCATTCATTTTATATATTTATATGATAGTGCCTAGTAATAATGACATAAAAATACTGTTCTGTTAATACATCACTAATGTGTAAACACAATACCAGTTGAATAACTGATACTGCCCTGAATTAATTTGCCCTATTGTCTATCTAACATGGGTTTTATACAGATGTATTCATTTAGCCCTGGATATTCTGAAGCGTTCAACTTGATTTGGCAATGGGTCTCCTTTTCTGATAATTTCTTCTTTATGTTCCCTCCCCTAAGGTTCATGTGAACCTGTTCTAATATACCAAACTCAAAAGACCTGCATTCTTTATTAGCTTCACAATGTCTCCATAAAGCATTATTTGTATCTTGCCTTCTCATTCTATAACAATGCTCGTAAATTCTATTTCTCAAGCATCTTGAAGTCATCCCCACATAATAACATGGACAAGTTGAACACTTAGCTAAATAAATAACATTTTTGGTTCTGCAATTGCCCTTACTAAACGTGACTTTTGTTTTCTGAGCATTATCCAGAATCAAACTACTAACCCCTGTAATATATTGACACTGTTTGCATCTTCCGCACTGGGTGGTACCTCCCTCTCTTTTTCCTACCATGCCCATCAAATTATTTAATCTACTTTTTAAATTCAGTCCATTCCTATATACAAATGTTGGTCTAGGACCTACTATCTTGTATATATCCTCATCTGTTTCTAATATATTCCAATTTTTTACTATTATATCCTTAAATTTGTTCACTTGTGGGGCATATTGTATAACACAGGCTCTCCTATATTCATTATTTGACACATTAGTGCTGCTGATGCCTTGCTTGCTTCCCAATATGGGCTTATATTTTTTCCCCATTCCTGTTTTACATATTTCACAATATCAGATACCATCCCTCCAGGATATCCCCTATCCATGAACATTTTAACTATGTTGTTCAACTCAACTATCACATCTTCATAGCATGAAGTCATCCTGGCGGCTCTGATGCATTGTCCCTTAATGATGCTTCTTTTCTGATACTGGGGGTGACAACTATTATACTCTAAATAATCGTTACTGAAAGTGTTCTTTCTGTATAAGTTGGATTTAAACGTGTTACACTCAATGGTGACCTTGGTGTCTAAGTAAGAAATGTTGTTTTTATTCATACTAAAGGTGAATCTTAAATAATCATTCCTGCTGTTTAAGTAATCTATAAATTTTTGTAAAGAATCCACCCCACCCTTCCATATGATGAACACTTCATCCAAAAATCTAAGATAACATCTTGTACAGTTGTTCCACTCAGACCCAAAAATGTATTCTTCTTCCCAATTCAAAAGAAATAAGTTGGCAAACATGGGAGCACATGCTGCCCCCATGGCTACTCCCTTATTTTGCTTGTAATATTCTCCTTGAAACATGATAAAATTATTCTTTAGAACCACTTCCATGAAAATCAAGAGGACACTTATTTTCTCCCATGTTAACTTGCTATATTTGCACATACTTTCCTGAAATCTTATAAGTCCCTCCTCCTGGGGTATGCACGAGAAAAGGTCGACCACATCAATCTTTACTAATAGACAATCATCAGTAATGAGATTATTGTTGAGTCTAGTGAGGAAATCCCATGAATCCTTTACTATGTGTGCGATATTTAAATGCGTAGTTTTTAATCACGTAGTGCGTGATTATCCTTACTGGGACTGTTACTACCTCGACAGGGGTTTTTGTTAGTTAATAGTTGGACTGACCAGTAATTGTTATTCAGACTCTAACAAATCACCATGTCATAGCAATTAGATATTAAAACTGAACATTTCAAAGCACAACTTGCAAAACTACTTCTTCTTCTTTTTCTTTCAGCTTTTCCCGGTTAGGGGTCGCCACAGCAGATCATCTGTTTCCATTTCTTCCTGTCCTCTGCATCTTGCTCTGTCACACCAACCCCCTGCATGTCCTCTCTCATCACATCCATAAACTTTATCTTAGGCCTTACTCTTTTCCTGTTACCTGGTAGCTTCATCCTTAGCATCCTTTTCCCAATATACCCAGCATCCCTCCTCAGCACATATCCAAACCAACGCAATCTTGCCTCTCTGACTTTGTCTCCAAACCGTCCAACCTGAGCTGACCCTCTAATATACTGATTCCTAATCCTGTCCATCCTCATCACATCCAGTGCAAATCTTAACATTTTTAACTTTGCCATGTCCAGCTCTAATTCCTGCCTTTTTCTCAATGCCACTGTCTCCAAACCATATAACATAGCTGGTCTCACTACCCTCTTGTAGACCTTCCATTTCATTCTTGCTGCAAAACTTGCAAAACTTAAACAAATAAATAAATATGAAATAAATGCCAAATGTAAAATATTATAAATACATAAATATTAAGATTAAGATTACAGTCTAGAGGCTCGCATCTTAAGAATACTTTTAATAGAAATAGCTTAATTTAGTCCTGGTGGCTTGTTAGCTTCTAACCCGAGCTGCCATTTTAATTCAGCCTGTTCAAGCTTTAACTCCCAATGATCACCTCTTATAATCAAAGATATTTGTTTCCCCTGTGTATATTAATATTATACTCTGGTTCTGGGCCCAGGTTGTTGAATGGGAGAAACCATCTGTGCAACTTCTGTGGGAGGGTACTGAGCACTAGAAGAATGATATGAACAGGCAGCAGCAGCTTTTCAATGGTTTTGTGAAATATTGTGAACCACTGGAGTGAGCAGTTCAGTCAAACAGTGAGCTAGTGTGAAACAGAGTGAAGATCCACATCAGAATCATTATGTTCCATTGGAAGGGTACCCCTAGATAAACTACACTCAAGGGAGGTGAGCAACTCTTGCAAAGGTAGGGACATGCTCAAAACAAGGAAGTCAAAGTTTTAAACAATGAGTACTCCCAAAAAGAAAGCAATCCAATAACCATAAAACATAGGAGAACCTGGCATATGCTGGTAAAATAAAACAGGCTACAGCAGCCAACAATAAAAACTTGTAAAGAACTAGCTAAGTCCAAAGGTACTCAGTTTAAAATCCTTCTTTAATACAGTCTAGAGGCTCACATCTTAAGAATATTAATAGAAATGGCTTAATTTAGTCTTGGTAGCTTGTTAGATTATTTATTTTGATTACCCTATACATGTGATTGCAATTCTGTTAAGAGTTATGTCACAGGAAAGAGTGGATTGTTCTCTGCAAAAGGAGGGCACCAGCTAAATCAAGTGGATTTTTAAGTACTTTGGAGTCTTGTTCTCAAGTGAAAGTAGAAGGGACCATGAACTTGATCAGCTGATGGATGCAGTAGCAGCTGCACTGTAGGTGTCATCCTAGAATGTGATGATGAAGCTAAAGCTTGGTCATAGGGCAGAGGTCACAATTCACTGATTAATCTGTGTACCCATCCTCATATACAGTCATACCTCTCAACCTCTTAACACAAGAAATCTGGCTCAAAAATAAGAACAGATTTTAAATATTGCTCTTATAAACTTATAAAGTTGATAGAATAACAGGTTTTGTGTTAGTATACATTTTCTGAAGGATATGAAGACTGAAAGTACAATGTCTGTCATTATTTTGTGATTTCAGTCCTCAGTGATCTTCCAGAAAACCACAAATTTTATGAGGTACAGATCAAAAATATAAGGCAAAAATTTGGACATTCTGCAAGAATCTGGACAGTTGAGAGGTATGCATATGATTATGAGCTTTGGTATTCCTCAAGAGGATGAGATCATGGATGCAAGAGAAATGAGGCTCCTTCATAAGGTAGCTGGGTTCCTATAACAGAGTGAGGGGTCTGGCAATCCAGGAGAATGTATAAATATAACCATCATTTCTCCATGTTAAGGTAATTGAGGTGGTTTTGGAACCTTGTGGAGATGCCCCTGACTGCCTCTCATAGGAGATGTACTCAGATACTGGAGCAGACCTAGGACACATTGAAGGTATTATGTATCTCTAAGCTCATCTGGGAACGTGTGTGGACTCCACATAAGGAGCTGAAGACTGTTACTGTGGGTAAAGAGGTCTGTTCCACCCTGTTTAACTTGCTACCAACATGACCAGCAGCAGGTAAAGTGACTTAGGAAATGGATGGATGGGAGAAATATGTTTTTTTTTGCTTATTTGAACAATGCTTGTAATGGAGTGTTGACATTTATAATGTATTCTTTTTAGGTCCTCGCTGAATTCTGAATACATAGTCTGGTGTTATTTTATTTACTCAATTAACTGTTTCAAATATCATTCCATTAACTAGATATCCTTATAATTTCCCATGTTATTTTAAGTATTTTACAATAAATAGTGTTACCTTTTAACTAAATAACATGTGTTCTAAAAGATTATTTTTGTTTTTTGAACTTTCATATTGTGCACATGTAGAGTATATTTTGTATTTATTTAGTCCATTTAAATATATGTATTATCATTACTATTTTTAAATATATTTTAACACTTGCTGCCTTAAAATGGGGAAACATTCTTTATTGGTATTATCAAAAAGAAAATAAAGAATGATGTTCTTCAAGCAAAGAACTACTGGACATTAATTATGTCTGCAGCTGGAGTTATTGATACTTGTTATTAAATAAAATTATTAAATGAATAACATGTACAACATATTCCCTCAGTCCTTTACAAATATTTTTATCATTTATATCTACGTATCATACAAAAATGGATCAACTGTCTTCTTGCAATCCTACACGTCATTGTTCAGTCGTTATCTCACATCTTTTTAAACAACAATATGAATTATCTTATCACAGAACTATACAAAAGGAATATATATAATGCCCTTATGATGTTTGAGAAAAAAAATTGTCCTCTGTTTCCTAAGTCAGACTGCAATGGCTCCAGGAACTGCATTTAAGCCCTATTAAACCTTTAGCTAGTAAAGTAAGAATATGTGATTGAATCTGCAATGTGTGTGTTTTCAGCGAAATTAAAATATATGAAAACTTGTGACCTTTGCTAAGTAGCATATAAAAAGTGTATGAAGTAACTACAGTTTGCAAGTGCTTTCCACTTGAGAATAATACAGAAGTTATACATAAGATGTAAATTGTATAACAGGGATGTGAAACAGAAACTGTACCTTTTTAGTTCTGTGATTACAAGATCTATAACTATTCCTAGGTCGGGAAACTAAAAGCTGTTAAAATGCAATAAGATAGTAGGCCAAAACCAGGATAACAAACTCTTAAGCAATTAAATGGTAAATTCTATTTAACTGCATTTTTGTGGTTTCTGTATGAGGGCAGTATAAGCCAAATAGCTGAATGAATAAGACAGTCAGGGAGAGAGTCGTCCTAGAACTTAATTTATTCAAACCTGTGAGTTTGTTTTCTGCTCTTGTATTTCTGCCTTTAATGTCTTCTAAAAATTCAGACAATAAAATTTAGGGTTCAGTAATTATTTTGGCGAAGGGATAGGACAAGGCTTAGCTGCAGACAGATGTTTTCTTGTAATCTGCTAGATCAGACTGATTATTTTCTGTTGTTTTTTTTTTCTGTGCATGTTTGCATTTCTCTGATAACTGTACTGTTTTATTAATTCTTAAGTGTGTTTTTATATTCACTTTAAAAAGCTGTTGGCCAATCATCTATTTACTTACCTGTTAATTGATAAAACAATATTTATAGTTGAATGGTCACAAGTTGCTGGCTTCCACTTCTAATTGGCCAGCTTGTTCTGTTACATGCTACCATTTGTGTTTATAATTACTTGTTTTTTTATCAAGAGTGGAAGAGTAACTGGGTTTCCCCAATCAGGTAATCTGGGGTTGTGGAAATTTTACTACCTTGAGCCAGGAGAGAAGGCTATAGTATTGGACAATTTTACCAGCCTTTCCTAGCAATTAAAGTGTCTATGTATGTGTGTGTGTGTGTGTGTGTGTGTGTGTGTGTGTGTGTGTGTGTGTGTGTGTGTGTGTGTGTGTGTAAATGTAAGGGTTTATACAAAGTATAGTCACTGTTGGCAAGTGAGTACTGCAAGGTACTGAAACTCAGAAAGGGTAGTGAGAAAGGGATCTGGAGAGTTGACCAAAGAGTCTGCTCATGGAGCGTTAAGTGTGAAACCTGTTCTTGGGTAAGGATGGCAAATGCCCATACCTAGGATACCAGTGCATAGTTCCTGCATGTTCCTGAGACAAAAATGCATTTAGTTGTTTAATGATTCATATCTATGTGTCTTTACAGTACCCTAATGTGTTTAGTATCAGTGATGTAACTCAAGAGACCATACCCCTGGATGGCTTCAGATTTTTAAATTTAAATAATTTATTTGTGGGCAGGGGGAGTAGATCCAAGGACTATTGCCCCAGTCCACTGTAATTTACAGTCTTATAAAGCAATACACTGATAAAACAAAAAATGTGCAATGGAGTCTTTTTGCATCAGTTTGGAAGAAAATGGATTGCTATAACATCAGAGGCACATGCAAACACAATAGCTACCTACTCTCATGCAGTTTTCTTAACAGACATATTGAGGTACACTAACAGTTTTTATATAACATGTACAGCTATCATCTTATAGTTTTTCACCTAGTGGCAAGCACATACATATTAATTTGTCACTTAATGGCTGTTACCTGTATTGATATTTGTGTGTGTGTGTGTGTGTGTGTGTGTGTGTGTGTGTGTGTGTGTGTGTGTGTGTGTGTGTGTGTGTGTGTGTGTGTGTGTGTGTGCGTGTGTGTATGTGTGTGTGTGTATGTGTGTGTGCATGTGTCTCTCTCCGTTAATGTGTGTCTGAGCGAGTGTGTGTGTTTGTGTATAATGAATGCCGATTCTTTTAAGTTCATTGCACTTGCAATAATTGCTATGTTCTCCTGCAGAATACAGGTTCTGAATCCCATATTAAGAGTAATCTGCAAATCATACAAACAAGGCAGTCTTACAAGATCATACAAAGTGAATAGGATAGGTTATGGATTAATGGATTATTCTCTAGGTCTTCATTTCTGCTACAACCGCCATTATTAGAATTGTGCAAATTTGTTTTATTTATGCACATTAAGTATGCAAAATGTCAGTTACTATAACTAGAATTTATGCTTCAACTAACTTTTCTTTTCAGCTGTCTTTGATTTTCCATGTTATTTTATCCAGCCATTTATTTATTTCTGTATTCATTAGCTTAATTAATTATTTATTTGTTTGTTAGGAATTCCTTGATGACCCTAAGTACAGCACTGATGAAGATCTTGAAGAGAAGCTCTCTCTCTTTAAACGTAAGCAGTTACAAATTATCTCAGCACTTTTTTAAAACTGTTGTAAATGGTGTAATAAGTTATCAGCTATCTTACAGTTTAAGCAACAGTTATGCCTTGACTTGCTGAGGCTTTTGCAAGGATCAAAGTTTTATTACCAGAAGTGACCCCCTGTACTGTACTACTGCCACTCACAAATAACTGCTCACTGTAGTACTCAGTATATGTGAAGTACTGTTAGCTGGTTGTGTAACTAGGTGTTCCAAACACTTGCTGACGCTACATAAAAAAAAAAAAAAAAACACGATTTCCTGGGATTAGTTTATACACTGCTTTTCTTATGCTTTTATTTTATCTTCCCCATATTTCTTACAACTCTCCACACCAATGGCTAGCTGAACCAAAATACGCTACACAAATGAAAAAGATACTTAAGTATTTAGGCTGAGTATAAAAATTATGAGCAGTGTATTAAAAGGAACAGAAGGAATTAACAGCCAGGAAAGTAGACCCCTGAGATGGTCTCAGTGCTGACACTCATTGAAAAGGATATAATTGAGTTTGCCCCGTAACCTGGTATTTCTCTGTTTCTCCCCCACTCATACAAATGTACCATGTAACAAACAAAACACATTGTATATTTACGCTTTAAAGCAGAAAATTGTCATACCATATAGATTAAGCCACATATTAATTGTTGTATTGATGTAAATGTTTGTTTTTACACTACAAACTAGTAGCTTAGTGTTAAAAGGAGATGTCCTTTCTTTTAAGTGTCTCTGACTTTCATTATTCCTCACTCTTTGTATTTAATAGATTCCATTTTCCACATTTTGTTGATTACAAAGTTAACATTTTTCTCATGTGCATACCTCTGTGTGAAGGTTCAAGCTGCTACATTGCAGTCTGCATGGAAGAATCATCACTATTGCAAGCAGGTAGACATGAGCAAAAATCCACCCCTGGAAAAAAAAACACTATGCATCATGGTGTGTGCCCTGTCATGCATCTCTCATACTAGTCATGAGTGAGCTTTCCTCTGTGAAAGGACAATCAAAACACATCTATTCAAAGTAAATGTTGTGTATATGGGAACTTGTTATATGATCTGAAAAGCATCCAGACATTGCAAGGTGCCAAAAATTCACATTTATATACCTGACTAATTATTTTTCTTCTTTTCCCGGTTAGGGGTCGCCACAGCGGATCACCTGTCTGCTTATGATTGGCAGTGGAGATTTACAGTGCCAAGTTGCCAGCCTGGCACTCAACCTTCCACGAAAGGCACACACATGCACACACTCACGCATATGGCCAATTTAGTGTATCCAACCCACCTACAGCATGTCTTTGGGATGTGGTAGGAAATGGGAGCACCCGGAGGAAACCCACGCAACCACAGGGAGGACATGCAGACTCTGCACAGAAGACACCCCAGCCGAGGATCGAACCAGAGAACTTCTTGCTATGAGGCAGCAACGCTAACCGCTGCACCACTGCAGCTGCCCATTTATATACCTGACTAATATTAATTTCTTTTTAAAGGTAATAAAAGACTAGACAGCTGTCCCTCATTTTAGTACATCTGTTTAATTAAGAGAAGTACTGATGATACTAAAGTTAGTAAAAGGAATGTTGCCTCTTGGTGGGTAACCACTGAATGATGACCCATCATCTCATAGTCTGCTGTCCTATGTTGAGAGATGGGTGAGTGGCAGTCACTTCCTGAACTAGTAAACTGCAATCAGGAGGAATCTAGATGGCAGTGCATGTAAGACACAACACTAGAAGTATGTAGGTGCAAACAGCAGAAGGCCTACTCCAGGATCATGAGGGTAATTCTGCATACGTGTACTTCATGTACACTGATCAGTGGTTTCCTTTTATGTGATCAGTCTTTCTTTGCTCAGTTTGCTTGGTCAACCACTTTTGCCTAATTCTATATTTGCATATCTGATTGCCTACTCTGTGTTGGAAGAGTGTATGAAGAATCACGTAATAGTATTTAATGGTCAGTGGTTTAATGATTTAATTGACTGAGATCACATCGGCTCAGATAAAGACACAACATGTTTTAGTTATAGCTCTTTCTCTGAGATACTTACCACTCTTGTTTATGTTAATTGGTATTATGCATTTTCACAAAAGTATCTCCCCCACAGCACTCGTGTTTTAGGGCAGTTATATAGCTGTTTATGTTAATTGGTGTTATGTATTTGCACAAAAGTATCTCCCCCACGACACTCATGTTTAGGGCATTTATATAGTTGAGGAAGTAGCTCTGTACAAAAGCAGTTGAGTAGGTGTGTTTCAAGGGATCAGAAATAGTTACATGATAATGCAACCCTGCTCTGGGCACAATAGTAGGTGTAAAAATTGGAAGTAGGTTACAAGAAGCTGTGTTCACCCATGTCGAATGGCTAGTTCTGTTTTTTTTTTTTTAAAGATACCTAGGTTAGTGCCTTCAAGGTATGAAGAGCAGCAGAATTTCCTTCCTGGTTGTGCTTGGTAACATAATTTTCTAAGAAAAATACCTGCCGGAACCTAAATTACAACCCTTGGGGACAATACACAGTAAAAGCAGTCCACAGGAATATTACACAGGGACAGTTACACAGGATGGTAATTAAATAGGATGGGATGCATAAACCTATATTGCCTAGTCTCGAGGTCACTTTCCCAAATGCATGTAACATTGACATAGAGCCAAGTATTAATTCCCATGAGTCAAATATCCATTATGTGCATATTAATAGTAGTTCAGCAGAGCAGATCCTGATGGACATGTGTGTGTGTGTGTGTGTGTGTGTGTGTGTGTGTGTGTGTGTGTGTGTGTGTGTGTGTATACACACACTAAGGGCTATGTTACTTGTTGGCTTAGCTTGGAGTAGGTATTTACAAGTGGGCAGGTTGAAGGAAGTTTTGTTATAAGGTATGAGGCTAAAAACACTAGACTGCCAGGAATCACATATGGGGTTTAGGGGGGATATGTTCATGGGGAAACCTTGTGGTGCAGTAATGGTGGAGGCTGGTGTTACTAAATAAGAGGATAAAGTAAGCAAACTCATTGACTGTTTATGTGGGTGTATTTGGAGAAGGGGTTGAACCACTCCAAAATCATATTTGTTACTTATTTTGGCAAATTTTATGTTTCAGTGATCAAAACACCCTTCTCAGTAACCGTGAGTAATGTAGTTTTTTTTCAAGAATATATATACTTTAGCACAACAAAATTAAAGCACTTCAACTAACAATCTCTTTTAACCATGGTGTATTTTTCTGCATTAGGGTACAATCTGTTTTTATATCAAATTATGACTAATGTATAATTCCTCATACCCACATTGTTATATTGTATTTATCTGTGCATGCTCCAGTGATGTATTACCTTAAACTTTTTGCCATTGTATTTGATTTCCTAATGCATATCTCAGACCAAGTGTTTACTGTGTAACTCACAGTTTGATTTATCTCACTGGGGGTTCCCCCAGATCTTCCTACCAAAAAATAGACCAGCTCTCAATAGGGACAGCCCAGTTAACATTAACTAAATAAATAATTGATAACTATAAGGGGATATCAATTAATTAAACAGATTTTCCTGGATGTAGAAGTCGAGTCACCACAGATAAAATGTACATAAATCCTCACCCTTATCCAGAAAACTGGATAATGACCCATAAAGGGAAAAATGTCACTATATGTTGTACATATCTACTGTAATTATGGAATTTTTCAAATTACTTTCTCTTTTTAGATCAGACCATGCCCCAGACCAATCAGGATCAAACTGAAAATATGTAATTATCTTGGGCTGTTAGAGGCAACTGACACAGGTGTATCCTGGGAGGATTGACACAAGTATATACCTTCTTACTGCCTTCTGAAGTGGATACATCATACCTCTCAAATGTCCTTGACATTCCAGGGCATCCCTGATTTTGACTAAAATTTTAGCTTGTCTTTCTTTATCCTTCCCTAAAAGTGGCAAAATCTGGTGAATTGCTCTTAATGAATAATGACAACGATTAGAGTTATAGATTTCTTTTACTTCAAAAAATGTATTTTAATTCATATTCTCTTATTCTGTCAGTGTCACAAGTTAATAGTACTCACATTTTATATTTTAAAAGTGCCCCTGATTCTTCCAGATTCTGTTGAGATTTGTCCCTGATTCATTGAAAGATATGGGTTACACAGAGGCAGTAAGGTGGCTTAGTGATTAAGGCTTCGGCCTTGTGCATCATTTCTAGCCTTTGGTTGATACCTGTCTTTTTGTCTGTCCCTCCGTGTCTTCCTAGGTTCCTTCCAGCAAACATGCTGGTTGATTACATACTGCCTCACTATATTCCTTTGGTTAAAAAGATCTTCAAAGATCACATGCTTTATCTGGTAAGTAAAGAAATAAAGAGCATGCATAAATAGCCATTTAACATCATTTGACTTAAATAAACACATATACAGCAATGCCTTATATACAGTGCTAAATGAACTCAACATTTGTGATTCTATCTGAAAGAAACTAAAAAGGAATCGGGTGTACTTTTCAGCCGCTGCTGCACAATTTCGTATTGAGACGTACCACTTACTCAGTTCTCACTTGATCTGAGATTCGTGTCTTGCTCAGTGCTCACTCTTGTTATGATTCTTTCCCGGAGAAAGCTCAGGAGTGCAGCACATGTAAAATGATCAGGGTCTACACTAGGTAATAAACTAGATTCCATTTTAAGCTCAGATGTAGTCAGGAATTAATGAAAGCCACTAGTCAGGTAAGAAAATCCTCCGTAAAGTCAAACAGTGACCTCATTAGCTTCCAAATTACCATTATCTTGTTTGAAAAATGGATCAGAATTTGCAGTGCATGAAAGCTTTAGATGTCATTCTATGTCCACGTCTGGAGTAATGCTTTTTATTGAAGTGCTATTTCCTTGCTCTCTCTAATCTGAATGCAGATCAGATAATGAATGCAGAGTGTAGTTACCAGAATTTGCGACAGTGAGAGTTACTGTCAGTGAGGTCGAAGGCTGACATAAAACAAAGTGAATGTACAGTTTTTTTTACATAGTCATGCCATGATGTTTCACATTATCATAAACCAAGTAATAATAATGTTTCTGTTTTTCATTATCATATATGTAACAGCAATGTGTTTTGTACTCATTTACTAAAAAGTTACTGTAATGTTACACTTGGGGGGAAAAGCATTCATACTGCTGAACTCGTGTTGAAATTGCATTTTCTTAGCTTTAACCACTGAAAGAGTGATTTTTAAACTATGGTCATTACTGTAAGTCTGTTTTGACTGTAAATTCAGTAAGCTGGTGTATTTTATGGATAAACTACTATGGCTCATAATAGAACTAATGCAGCTGGCTCTTCGTAAGGCCTGTTCATCCATATTTTCCACACAGTGCCCCACACGCCTAACATATTCTAAGTGAAAAATAAACTATTTTATAGTCAGATCCACAGCCAGAAAGAAAAAGAATGACTGGATGAATAAGAAAACTAGACCCTTCCATTAGAATCCAGCACGATTTGACTGCACCAAGTTGGAAGGCAAGGTAGTGAATAAAATGTTGAATTCAATCTAAGTTATTCTACATTGCCATACATTTTACAGCAGTTAGGTAGCAGCTGTTCATTTCATTCAGTAACAGAGATGTTAAGCTTGTTAGGAAAACACTGCCCCTTAGTGGATAACTGCTCTAGTACATGCATGTTCATAAGTTTATTACAGGATGCCTCTTAAGCACTCCTCTAAAGCATTAGTTTCATGACTGGATGAGATTTCAGAAGAAGCATCACTAAACCAGTTTAATCCCATACTCTTCTCATGTATATATATATAAATTGTTTTTTCATGCTTTGGATTCTGAAAAAAAGTTGAAGACTATGTGTCTGACAGAATAAAATGTAATTATTATTATTATTAGTACTATTATTATTATTATTATTATTATATTTGGTGGGTGATATTGCTGTTTTATTGGCCAGTGTCACTTCCTTCCTGAGAGACTGAAGAAACTGAATTCATTATTAAAATATTAATTTGAGGCTGGTCATACTAGTTAGTTCTACAGCAGAAATCAAATACAAGACGGCTGGCAGTACTGACACCAAGATAAAACATTAAAAGAAAGAAGGTACCAATGGATTCCAAAGGTTGTCCAAAACAGGTTTTAGAAACATAGTGGCAATGTGTTTGAAGAGCTGGCATAATCATTCGATATGAGGTTCAGACTTGCTAATCCTTTTTACGTGCAGATTAAGAATGCATCTTAGTTATAACATCTAAGGTAATACGAAAAGAATGATGTTTTCTTTGTATTTTATTTCAGGAAAATATATGGAATTTGACCTCAATGACCAAGGAGACATAGGTAAGAAATTTTAAAAAATATATATCTCTCTGTTGCATTTGTACCCCGTTATAATCTTATTTTTTTTCATAAAAAAATTATGTAAACTAAAATAGAAGCAAAATTAGCACATTTTATCACCAGTGAAAATATTATTATGTAAACGTACATTAAGGAGTCAGACAATTAAAAATGTCTCCTTGAGTTACTTAGCATGTATCCTGATTGCAAACTATGTGCCAACAGCATTAACTTGAAAAACTTAGCTTACTGGTGCAAAACTGCAAGAAATGGACTATACTAAAAGAGCTTAATGTCTGCATGTTGCTAGAGTACAGAATGCTTGTGTTTGCAATTAATTCTGAAAATGTTGCATCCTGCTGTTTTACATTTTAATTTTCACTGATACTGGGAGGATTTTTGAGGGAGGGCAAAATATGAGATCATTGCAGTTTTGATAACTGCCCACTGAGGGATAGCAGCTAAATTGCTCCAGTACCAAAAAGGTTAGCATTAGTGAAGACAGGATGATGGAGCAGGTTTACCTTTTACTTTATTTATACTTGTCCAAAAATGTTTAGAGTTGTAGTGCAGCATATTTTACAAGCTGCAGAAAAAACAAAAAAAAACTGTACCTTTTGCTATGATGATAGTGCATTTGTTTCTTAAAGTGAGTCGCGCATGGTACTCTGGTAAATAGGATGGGAGTTTGAGGAGTTAGAGTGGGGGTTCAGCTCCAGGGAAGAAATGGGCAAGTCTTCCCAATAAAAATGTGAAGCAGCAAATTATGTCCTGTGAAGACTTGCTAGAGCTAATTCTATATCTGTCCCGCATCTGCAGTAGTGTGGCTCAAGCAGGAAAGGACCCTGGGTAAAATAATAATAATAAAATGGCTGCAGTTAAAGTTGAAGATAGAAAACAAGTGAAAAGACTGCCTGAGAAATAAGAATATATAAACATGGGAATCCACTACAGGCAAAGCCCCTTGAAGACACAGATGCATTACAGTGAATAACTATGTGCCCAGTTTCATCTGTAAAGCATATTATACAAACAACAAACCCTATATAATACCAGTAACCCCCTGTTTCAGCTGCAGTAAAGAACATAGGCAGAATATTACTGAGACAACTATTTAGCAAGTTAAATAAGAAAAACAAACCCTTCCTGTTATTAGGTTTTCCAAGTTTACTCATTTCAGAACAAAACCTGGAAGCCTGATTTCATCAAGTGGGATGCAGCAAAAGAGGACTAAGCATATTGGGTCAATAACTAAATATTAATGCCTAGTTACAGAGAATTTACATATCACTTTTTTTACAAATGTCTTAGAGACGTGGACTCTGACTATAGAGCTCTTGGAAGCTGGAAGTTCTCTCACAGTGTCTTTGTTATCTACTGAGCATTCTGAGAAACACCCAGATGTTACATGGCTTCAAAATAAGAGAAATATATTTTTATAAGTGAAAAATATATCTTAAGAACATATTTAAGTACATAAGTATAATTCTCCAACTGTGATCACCAGAAACTATCTCATTGCAAAGCAACTTAACAGAAGACTAGAAGTTTTGCATCCAGAAATTCAATATATTCCTCACTATGAGTGAATTAATTGAGAATGGTGAATACATAAGTGTGCAATATTTCTGCATATCTCTGGGGAGGAAACACTGAAGGTGTTTAATACTCTTATAGAGAAAGAGAAGAAAGAGGCAATAGCAACAATTAAATGGAAGTTAAGTAATTGTTGTCAGCTTAGAAAAAACTGTATTTGTTCATCATCCATTGCTTAAAAGGCACTACGTGGTAAGGGGATAGTAGAGGCTTATGTTTATGCTGAAGAATTGAGACAACGATTGTGTCTTTGGTGAGTTGAATGATTCATTGATGAAATAGAATAGTTTGTGATATAAGAAATGATCAAATATGTTTCAGGTTCTTAAGAAAAGTAGATAAAACCTTAACAAAAGTTGTGAATGCATATTCATCAAGTGAAATAATGAACCAAGTAAATTCTTATGTTTACAATAAAAAGAAAGAATGACAAAAAGAGTAAACGGCATTGTAATAGTCATAGATATAAAGACGTGTGAAAGTACACTGCAGTGGCAATGCAGACAATAAAGAACGTCAGGAGAGGCAACGAAAGCACTGTCTATATACCCATCTTCCTGAGGATTACAGTGATGCACACCATTTAGCCTTGTGTACTAGGACTATATGCAGCACAAAAGACCTTGTCCTGCATTTAATAACTTCTGAAAAATCTGACATAATTTTTTTTTAAAATGTGTAAAATAAGTTACATTTTGTAGGGAAAGCATGAAAACAAACTTTTGGTGGTAGTACTGAAGTGAAAAGAGATGATACAGTGAAGTCTAAAATGCATCAGAGGAGCTGAGACAAGGGTGTAAGACTAATGACAACAAATACTGAGAATAAAAGCAAAATGTAACATTTAAAGTAGATACAGATGCAAAGTGAATGTTTTGTTTGAATGTAACTTAAAGCATTGGGATATGAAGACACTGAAAGCAAAATTGTGGACCCACAGTTAACATGTTCAGGATACAACATAAAGCCACTGGGTCATAAATCTGTTGATATTTGAATACAAAAAATAAGTAGATGATCCTTTTTGAAATCATAATACTTCAGCTAATTCTTCTAATATTCTGGGTCGGTTAATGTGTCAATGTTCTTCTTTTGGCTTTTCCCGGTTAGGGGTCACCACAGCGGAACTCCGGTCCGCTAATGATTGGCAGTAGATTTTTATGGTGCCGAGGTGCCAGCTCGACGCCCAACCTTCAGCGAAGGCACGCCCATTCACGCATGACTTTTGAAGGCCACTCGACCATGGGGAGGATATGCAGACTCCACACAGAAGGCGCTCCAGCCGAGAATCGAACGAGAGAACCTCTTGATGTGAGGCGACAATGCTACCACTGCACCACTGCGGCTTTGGTAAAACAAATTTACAGTGCAAAGGCGAAGAATGCAGCTTTATAGAAATTAACATACAATCAGAGATTTCTTAAATGCTGCAGAAATCTAAAACAATGGCACTCCTATTGACTAGGCTGAATTATTTACAGACTTTGGAAAGCTGTAAGAGTAACATCTCATAAGTTTTAATTTCTCATAGAAAACAGATAGTGGTGCAGTTTCTGTTTCAGCACTCAGAAAGATTCATAGATTTTTCTAGTTTTTATTCTATGTGTGTGTGTGTGTGTGTGTGTGTGTGTGTGTGTGTGTGTGTGTGTGTGTGTGTGTATGTTTGTGCTCATGTGTTTGAGAACATATAGTCAATATATAAGTAAGGAGTTTGTTGAAGGAAGTTATCCACGTGGGGAGCTCAGGGTGAAGCATGCAAAGCTTTTTTATTATGTTTTACGTCTGGGCAGAGATACAACCAGTTGCATTAATCTGGCTGTAGCCCACTTATACATGCTCCAAAGAAAGTATCAACAGAAATCCAGAGTAAAACTGCCTGGTAGGTAAAGTTAATGAAAAATTTAGGAGTCATTAAGAAGAAATTTGACCCGACAAAATGAGTGAACAGTATAGTTACTGCTTTAGACAAAATTCACATTCTTAATGATTTGCAAAATATGAATAATGTAATTAAAAGAGAGCTTTACAAATTGTGTATGGCTAAAGAAATGATCTCAACAATAAAAATGTTGTTATTTTTAGTTTTAGATGAAACTGGGAATTCTGGTATTTAAAGTAAAATGACAAAGCTCAACATTGTGTACATGTAATATGTAACTAGGAAGGTACAATTTCCTTAGACTTCTGGTTTGATATTTTTCTCCACCAGAGGTTTTACAAGGAGTTGTTGTACAAGTAATTGAAGGCTTGGATTGTGTGTAAACACAACTGAAGATCTGTTAATGTAGAATCATGCAGAAGAAGAGCATGGTATGAGATTCACACACCTGCTAAATAAATTAAGCCAGCTTAGTTTCAAGTTTAGTAACAAAGATTATAAAATAACACTGACAAGTCTGAAATACAAAAATAATTTTTTAATATCAGAGGGTCTGAAGAAGAAGTCAAAGCAATTGTGAAATACCAAATTCAGAAGAAAAGCAGGCATCACAGAAGCTTTTAGAAATGGTGCAATATCTTGCAAAATGTGTACCTAATATGTTGAGATAACTATTCATTTCAGAAAGCATATGGAGAAAGATGCAGCCTAAGAATAGAACTATGAGCAGAAAAGGAGTTTTGAAGTGTTCAAGAAACTTTTTAGCGATATATACCAGTGTTGTCACAATGATATTAATAAGTCAGTTGTGCTGCAAATAGTTGCCAGTAAGAACACAAAGGAGATGTAATCTTAAGGTTATAGACCAATTGCCTTCACACCACAAATCCTTGCAAACTTTGTTCAGAAAGTCATTGCACAAGGCATTTCTTAAATATTTGCAAACCATATTCAGAATGTTCCAGTACAAGGCATATCTGACATTGCAAAAGATGTTACTTTATTTATAAACATATGAAATGAAAGTGAAATGCAGACCAGAAAAGCAACACACATAGCAGATGTGTTGAGTAGAGCTTATCTATCAGAGAAAAATGTTCTAAGAATAATTTGGGATTCTCTAGGTAATTCCACAAGTTCCAATCACAGAAGAAAAAGTAAAAAAGAAATCCAGAAGTGCATTAGTACTGACCTTTACAGTTACTGAAAGAAACAGTGATGACCTGACCAGAGCAAACATCATTAACAAAAAAAAAATTTCAATTTTATTATTTTTTTCAGGAAAGAAATACATTGTGATTTTGGGTTTAATATTCAGAGCTGACAAAATAATACTGCCTAATCAAATAAGAGGACAAATGTGTGAGTGGGGATCTACCTGAGATGGTCGACAAGCCATTTGATCGACTTTCATTTGGTCGACAATTCATTTGGTCGACAAGCATGTTATGTGGGGGGCTTCACCCCACACCAATAATGGGGGCTGTGCCCCCCACACACCCCTAACTATATATATCAACTTCAGGGTCGCACAACATTGGGGAGGGGGGCAAATCTGCCTGTCGACCAAATGAATTGTCGACCAAATGAAAGTCGATCAAATGGCTTGTCGACCATCTTAGGTAGACCCGTGAGTGGATACATGAATCATTTTTAGAATAGTATGACTATAATGTAAGAGGAAGCAATGTAAAGCATTGGCCAGGAATATCTACTCAAATACAATGAGTAGTGCAGTGTTGTGCCATTTGCAGTGCATAACACAACACCTATTCAAGCAATTGGGTATTATCTGATATGCTCCGTAGTAATCCTAGTACTGAAGAGCTGACTTATCTGTGGAGTTGAGTGGGTACATATTAAAAGCAAACTGCATAGCTTTAAGCCAGCTCACAGTTTTTGAAATATAGAAATACTTCATTGAAGGTACTCAGTCTCTCACTAGCTGAATTTTAATCGACAAAGAATTGAAAGCAAATTGCCAATATTAACAACAGTACTGATGCCTAAAAATCAATACAAAATAAAGGAATGCTGGAATTAAATTAGCAGAAAAAAAGAAACCTTGTTACAGTACAAACTGCAGGATAATACTACCTGATTTGCAAATTATAGATAAAGTATGAATATAAAACCAATGGTAAGGTTCACAGCCTGAAGCTAATGTAGTTGATAAGATAGCCAAACCAAAGTCCTATTTTGTTCATTGGGAAGAAAGAAAGTTATACCAAAGGAAAAGCAGACATTTCTATAAACCAAGTCCAGGAAAGATGAGCAACCATGGTTGCAACAGCCAGTCCTATCACAAGAAGTCAGGCTCTGAGAAATGTGGTAGTCAACAATTGCTGTGAGTGCCTCCTCAATCTGAGTTTCAAACAAAGTTGTAATTTAGTGAGAACTGTAAAAAAATGAAAAGGAAGAATACAGGTCTATAAAGAACAGTCCTGTCAAGTGTTCTACATCTGGAAGATCACTGAAGAAGCCAGAGAGATATGTGGGCGGTTCAAGAGTTGTTCATGATACTAAAGACTGAAAGGCTACATGTATTAAAATGTCTTTTGAATGTGCAAAAAATTATCTTATTTGGTGTAAAAATCAAATGAAATGCTTAATACAAAGTTAATTGTTTTATTCTGTTTGCCCCCACTGCCTGTTGGCCATCACCCCCCTCCTGGCTGATCAGCCCATATGTTCCCAGTCACCCATGGCAAGGGTTACGCCATGTTCCCCTAATGGACAACCAACTTATGGAGCAGAGGAAGAATGTGCAATAGGCTGTCTGCTCTAGTAGTCATTCACTTCTGCCAGGAGCATTGTCAGCAAGTCCTGCTCCTTCCCCAGAAACATGGGAAGTGGTCTCCTCAGTCTCCACCGGAAAAATTGTAGTTCCCTATTTGCTTCTCAAGCTCCTATTGCCCTTCCCAAAAGAGGTGAGTGTGCCAACCCCCTTCATTCCTCACCCTCACTGCTTGACTCTTCCAGTTCCAGAGCTACTAAGCAAATGCTGGGTCATCTGGGTCACAGTATGGGCTCCATCCTTCTGTGCTATTACACCAAGCTGCTTAACACCAAGTTAGGATTCATTTAAATGGTAACTCTAGCTTGCATATAAAACATGTATTATAACTAAAAAAAAGAATAGCATATGGGATATATTTCTTTAAATGCTAATGCCTAGTTACAGAGATTTTACACATTCATAATAGAATCTTACTCTGGTAAAAGACCTCATAGAGGCTAGAACACATTCACAGAGTCTCTGTTGTATACTGAGAATTCTGAAAACATTTGTATGTTAAAAGGTGCAGTAAACAAATCCAAGCAGAAATCCAGCAGACAGGCTCTTCTCTAATTCTATGTAGTCTATGCCACCTTTACAACATCAAAATGTACACAGAATCCCTCAACCCAGCAATATCCTTTGGGGAGGCTACAGGTTCCCAAAAAGTTGGTTTGTTTAATTAATAAAAAGTATTACTGCAAATGCATGGAAACTGCACAATGAAGCAGCAGGTAAGACAGACATAAAACCTGTGTCAGTATTCAAAATGCATAAAAATCATAAAATACATGAAAATTATCTCTTAGGCAAGATCAAAACTATTAGACATGCACCTTATTCCCAGCTGCTGCTATATCCTAAATAAAGTAACAGTCAGCTGTTGTTTCACAAGTAATATCAATTTGTTTTCTATGGAATTAACTGTTTTATTTAATACTTTTTCAGTCTACATGTTTTACCATTGTTTTTTTTCCAAATATAAAGATGCATTTGAGCAACAAGTAGAATTACAGCATCTACATATTGTTAAATGATTTGTTTAGCCAAACTACATTCCTCTTTTTTCCACTTTTAACATGAATAAATTATACATTACAGATGTTATGGCACTGAAGCGGATGCTGGAGAAACTTGGTGCTCCCAAGACCCACCTGGAACTTATGAAGCTAATAAGGGAAGTAACTGGGGGATCAAGCGATATCATCCATTACAAGGACTTCATTAGAATGATGCTGGGGAAGAGATCGGCTATTGCTAAACTGTGAGTGAACCTATAAAAGGCTGCATTGTGGCTATGAAATAAAATAGAGGGGCTGCTTTTGGGGGCCAAATGAATACATTTTGAAAACTTTAATTTTAATGCAGCTAAGTGAGGGGATGCTTTCTGGGGCAAATTTAATGCTTTTTTTTAAACCTGAATTTTAATCCTGCTATTTTTTAAAAAACATCATCAGCTCTACATATGAATATGGTTCATCAGATTGAGTTACTTTTTAATAAAACTCAGTCATACTCAACACCACAAATCATCTTGTGACTTCCAAGTTCATTGCACAATAATCAGGTTGATTTGAACTCTTCTGATGTGAAAACATAAACTGTGAAAGGGGGGCTAATGAAATTATCAGTTTGGGTAAAATTCTGTTAATGGCTAGTAATTACACTACCTGGATTCCAACAAATAAGAAACTGGGAAAACTTGAGAGAAAAACAACCAGTAAAGGAGAAGAGAAAAGCTCTCTCTGAGAATAATCTTTCAGTTTTTCAGCAAAAATAGATTTAAGTTTCATCTTTGGAACAGGAGATAACTTCCGGTAATTTAGAGGAAAAAAAATAAATCGGATATACTCAGAGCTGTTAATAATAATTTCCATTTTTACACATGAGGTTGGGGTGTCACATCAACACTAATTATCATTTAGAACCAATGTTCACACTGTCAAGTGGCTAATATCAAGTGAAATAAGAAAAGGCTGAAAAAAATAGAAGAAGCTATAGCAATCTATTCAGGTGACCTGATAAAGCTGCAAAAAATAGAGACTGGAATGAAGAAAATATTTGCTGAGCATAAGGCTACTCAAAAATACCTGATTAAAATAGTAAAGTTAGGAGACAGAGCACAGAGAGAAAACCTATAATTATATGTTGTAAAACTGAAAGCAAAAAACTGAAATAATTTTATGAAAGTACAAAAAAGCAACTGTACTGCTGTTTTATAGAAGGATTTCTTAAGTGAGAAGGTACTTTGTGTCTATGTTCCAAATCTGGTCATGAAAAAGCAGCCAAGCTTTACAATAGTAAAGATGCAATCTTCCCATCAGAAATTGGTCCTGTAAAAATTATGGCAGAATAGAAAAGTTTTAGAAGTTAGCAACAGTACAGTGTTTGTGGAAAATAATTATTCACAGCACACGAGGCAGAAGAGAAGCAAGTTTATCCCAGCAATCAAGGAATATCAAGAAGCAGGTGTGAGATTCAAACTGCTGTATCTGGCTGTCTTCAGAATATTTTTCTTGGAGGATCAAAGGCATTTTTAGATGCAGAGTAGACTAAGGAGGAAAAAAAGTTTATCCAACAAAGAGTGAGCCAGCATGCAGAAGGGGATTCTGCTACTTATTACATTGACAATAATAAAGCCTATAGAGATACATTGCCAGTAAAACCTTTTCTATTACTCCACTGGAAATGTTTGAGAGACAGAAAAAAACAAAGGACCCAACTAGAAGAATTAGTAGGGCATCATATTTAACTCAGAGACTGACGTTAGTAGATAAAGATGATAAGAAGACCAGCAACACCAAAATCAGTGAACAAATGGAAGACCATAAAACATCACTGCTGCTGGATATAGGCATAAATATGTGACATGTGGCTTTACAAGAAAAAGTGGTTGATAAAGACTTGAAATTTGTTGACTGTGTTAAACTGGTTGGTGAACTCTAATGTATATACCCCAATTTATTAATTAATATTTAAAAAAACACTGGAGGGAATGAAGAAGTAACTGTAAGTAAAACATTTTTTGTTCTTAATAATATTTGTATGCATTTTTCATGATGTAGCATGTTATATTGTAAAGCAGTTTTGTATAGTATGTAGACAGGGGTATTTAAAATATGAGGTGGAAGAGTCTTATCAGTGATTGCTGCATGTGTTAAAGATATTAGAGTAAGCAAGTTATTTTTCTTAACTGTAAGATATTTTAAACTGTAACAACATAAAAAGGCTGGACAGAAGAAAGTTAAAGTTATTACAACTTTATGATATTGGCCTGTTGGGTTGGGGGTGGTGAGTTAAAGTATATTGATCATATTATATGCATAATTACAGGGATGGCTATGTAGATTAATGCCCTTGGTATAAGTTCTAGACAATTTTCAAACAAATAGGCTTGAAAAAAAAGAGAATGATGAAAGGTATGGTAACTGTTAGGTTTCCTGCATTTGTAAAGTTATTAACTATTTTACATTAATAACTGTGCTTAGTGAGAGAGAAGTCATCTGTAGGTACAAATAGTTGGCCATGGGAAGTCTGAACAGTGTGTTCCTAATGAATTTTACAAATATTCTTTCATACATCTGCAGAGTTTAGTTTGTTTTTTTCTTTCATTGACAATTGCCTTTACTTGGAGGCAAGCTATCTGCAGGCACAAGCTATTATTTTTGAGATCTCTGAGCACTATTTGCTGAGAGAAGTACAAGAGGTACAGTGTAACTGACATTTAAATTTACAGTGACATGTAGTTCAATGAAAAATAAAAATAAAGTTTGAAATTATGGAAAAAAAGTTATATAAATAGTTGCCTTCCCAGCAGTCTTAATACCCAAATGCATTTAATAAAACAGTGCATAATTTAATGTATTTATTTAAGGTAGTCAGTGCACTTTTTCTTAATGCTAAAAGTTAATGTTTATGGAAAACATGCACTCTGTTTTCATATCTAAGAGGGTGATAAAGATAAGAAAAGAGCAGATAGCAATCAGAGTAAGTAGAAACACAGGTTGCAATATGCCTTTAAGCATAGGTAACCGTAAGTGTAGGCTACGTAATGCCTGGGCATGCAGACACTGATTTGGGGCAATTGCTCCTCTCTGGAGAGGTAAACTTCATTTGTTAGAAATGTACATAGTTTTATATGTTTGCTCTAAGTTGAAAGGGGATAGGGGGGCTCTATAAATTTAGTTAGTTAGTAAGTTAATTATTGTCTATGTGTATTCATTGAAGAAAGAGGTAGTAAAATGAGATCAACCAACCAGTGCCCACATCACTCGTTCGCTCTCTCCTCAAAAAATTAAAACCCACCACACTCGCTGCTGACCAACTCCCCGCCGAGTACCTCCAAAAATCAGCTGATGCCATTGCCTATCCTTTATTGATTCTAATTAATTGGACCATAACAGAGGCAAAAATTCCCACCTTATGGAAAACAGCATATGTAATTACATTACATAAAGGAGGATCCTCCACGGATTTCTCCAACTATAGACCAATTGCTATACTTTCCCCACTGGCAAAAATAATGGAAAAATGTGTACACAAACAACTTATGTACCACCTAATCCAAAATCACCTCATGGCTGATACCCAACATGGATTCTGTCCACACCACAGCACAACCAAAGCCCTCCTGGCTTTCACCAATACCATAAACAACAACCGTAGCAACAATTATATCTCTTCTGCCCTCTTCTTGGATCTCTCCAAGACATTCGATATGGTTGATCACCAACTTTTGTTACACACCCTGAAAACTTTCTATCTAGATTCCAAAGCCCTGCTGTGGTTTAAATCCTACCTCAATGGGAGGCAGCAGGCTGTTTGCTGAAAAAACAAGCTCTCTAACCTTCTACCAAACACCCTGGAGTGCCACAAGACTCAATATTAGGGCCTCTACTGTTTTCCATCTTTATTAATGACTTATACACTGTCATCCCAAATGTCAGCTGTATCCAATACGCTGATGACTCCACCCTGATTTGCTCTGCTACATCTCCTTCGGAACTGAGGTCTGCTACCCAGTCCACCTTTAATACCACAGAAAAATGGCTCTCTGAACGTCACATGTTATTAAATCCCAAAAAAAAACAAAATGCTGTTTTTCTCACCTACACAAAGGTCTGCTGCTTTTACCTTCAACATTAATGTGAAGGATGGCACTGTTATCTCCCCCACCCCTCTACAAAACTACTAAGAGTCATTATTGATAATAACCTAAAATTTGACTTGCATGTCAATCAGTTAATCAAGAACATCAATAAAAAACTAGGATCACTGTATAGAATAAAAGACTTCCTAACCTCTCCAGCCAGGATTGCCATAGCCCGGACCCACCTAATCTCAACACTTCTATATGCCTCCCCCCTTTTCTCTAATCTAAACAAGTCTGTCCTAAATAGATTGTCATCCTGTTACAATCACATTGCCAGGTTTGCCACTGGCCTGCCATTTCTGACTATAGCTAAAATAATTCTCTATAATCCAGATAATACACCATCCCTAAGGAATATTATAACCCCTCATAACAATCAGAGACTGCTTAAATCCTCAAACAAATTATTAATTCAGACAATCAAAATTAACAATACAGCTGGGGATGCCGTCTTTGCAAGCTCTGTAGGCAGAGTATGGAATCTCCTTCCAGCCGACATTACTTCACTCTCCTCCCTTTGCCAATTTAAAACTAAGTTCAGAAAACATCTGGCACTAAACTGGCTTTGCCACTATAACAAGCCTGGTTAACCCTCCTCATAAATGTATATAATATATTACTTTCTGCCTACTGTCAATGTATTCCCCTGACTTAAACCAGGGATAACTATACCTGTGAACTTGCCTATCTCATGTTTTTTCATGTATCCTCTGTAAATAACTTACCTGTAATTATACCTGTAATTATGTCTACATTGTTATATTTTTGACTCTGACTACCTTGGAGCTTTTCTCCCTGGGCCTCCACTGAAAATAGACATGTATCTAGTCGGACTATCCCAGTCAACAAATGTAAAATAAATAAAATATTTTAAAATGGAGATGAGAAGATGCAACTGGAAAAGAGATCAGCCTAACAAACATGTATGTGTGCATGTAAGCCAAATGTTGGTAGTGCACATTCAAAAGAATGGTCCTGTATAATTGGTGGGAGTAATAGCTTTCTATCATAATGGCTATTCTATGTCCTATTAACATTGAATGCAAATAGTCTTACTTGTATAGACAAAAAGCAAAGATTATTGAATTATATTACACAATGTAAGGTGTAGATAGCAATGCTGCAACAGATGCATTTGGATAGAAATGAAGATATGAATTTGACAAAGAAAAGATTTTAGGATGGATGCTCAGCAGAAAGTCAGGGACAAAGGAAAAGGGATTCAGAAGTAATAATAATACTGATTGCTGGAGGAGATCCAATAGTGGCAGAAGGGAGGGAAAAGACAATTATGATAGATTTATGATAGTAAGGGGCTATTGGCAGGGAAGGAAAATTATGCTAGCTTATATTTATAATCTACCAAAAAATTATTATTGAGCTTTGAGAAAATTTTGAGAAATAAGAAACTTTTTATTAAGAAACATTATTTATGGTTAAGGACTGGAACTTGATTTGCAGTTATAAGGATGTATATGGGGGACCTACATGGGAAATATAACAAAAGAGGATAGTTTTCTGAAAAAACATATGAGAATATTTGACACAAAAGATGTGAATTTTATACTATGAGCTGATACAGAATTTACCTATTATTCTACAAGCAGTAGCTGGCATATCTTGGATAGAAATTATATTTCATAAGAGCATTTATATTTAACTAAAAGCTCTAACACACATCCATTGACTATTTCAGATCATGCACCAATATCAGCTATAGTAAATTATACAATAGTAAAGTAAAAATGAGACATTGGTGCTTTCCTACTTACGTGCTAAACAGATAGATACGAATTTAAGGAATGGGAAGTGGAAATTATTCAAGAGTTATTAGGGAAGCTAGAGATTTCATCAGAAGGGACAGCTAGTGAAAGGGGTACAATGAATATGGCATTTAAAAACATGGCAGAAATAAGAGGAATGCATATGGGAAAGAAGTAATAAGAATTGTTTAGAATGGTGGACAAAGGTTAAAGTACTGCAGAATAAGGGGAATCTCACTGAACAAGAAAATGAACAATTACAAAATGCTAAAGGGAAAATAAGGGAACATTTGAATAGCATGCATGAGTTTAGAAAATTTGCTTTTAATCAACTATTTTTGACAAAAACTCAAGAGCACAAAACTTTATAGTATAATGACTTAGGTAACATAAACCAGAAATGTTTAGACCAGACTTAAGGAGACTATGACAAGAAAAATAACCAAAAATGCTATAGAAGTAGTAGACATGTTTTGTCAATTTATTGAAAATTGGCATAAAGCAGATGAATGTGGAAACCAAGAAAAGGCATGAAAAAATGTTATAGAGTACTTAATTATACCAAGGTTAGAGGAAGATGAGGCTTAACATTTAATAGTTAGGCTAGGAAGAGATGAGATAGAAAATATGATATATAATAAATCAACAGGGAAGTCTCCCGAACCAGATTGTATTCCTGTGGAAGTTTAGAAGTTGGGATTGACAGAGATGAACTAATTAAAGAATGTGCTGCTAAAAATGCTAATATGAAGTAAAAATCAGCATTGCATGATGACAATCATGTGACGCAAGGAGCCCAGTAGTGTGCAGTTAGCAATATAAAGTAAAAATCAGCATTGCATGATGAGAATCATGTGACGCAAGGAGCCCTGTAGTGTGCAGTTAGCAAAATGAAGTAAAAATCACCATTGCATGATGACAATCATGTGACGCAAGGAGCCCAGTAGTGTGCAGTTAGCATGCTCACCATAATGCACTTTCACAAGTATAATGATGTTCCACTAGAAGAACAGCTAAAAGCAACAATAGCTTCACATCAAACTTTGTTCCAAATTACTTTCATGAAAGTAAAAGAAGGAAGTGCATATGACAGCGACACAGGGATTAAGAACAAGAAAAAGAATTTACAAAAAAGCAAGGAAATTGGGGTGGGAAGTAAGAGTATATCTTTCTGAGGGACCGCTCCTATTTTTTATTTATTTATTTATTTATTTTGCTAAGAAGGGTAGAGAATGAAGAGGGTAAGCAGAAGGTGTGGAAAGGAAAGAGAGTATAGGGATAGTAGGAAGAGTAGATAAACAAGCACCAAACACAAAGACCAACAGGGAAGGTGTTGACACAAAAATGGGAGAACACAAAGGAGAGCACTGATAGACAAATGGAGGGCAATTGGTGATGGAGAGAGTTAGATGACAAACTGCATAGAGAAGTGAAGCACAAGGAAGGGGAACACCATGCTGGAGGATGAGGTGAATTGATAGCTGACATTTGTGCTGCCAAGCACTGTACCCAACCAAAGGTTAGTCACCTCTGTGACAGCCCACCATTCTAGGGCCAGCTTCTGATGGCCTAATGTGTATGACCAGGCAATTGTACACATCTACCAGTTACACAAAGGCATATGTTAGGCAGATAATGTGAATGTCAAGCCACAGCACCACCAATACTGTCACTACATTATTTATTTTATTTTACATTTGTTGACCGGGCTAGTCTAGCTGGATATATGTCCATTTTCAGTAGAGGCCCGGGGAGAAAAGCTCCACATAGAAAACTAACAGAAACAGTACAATAAAACATTAATTACAAGAATATTATGAGATGATTACATGTGTTCCAAGGTAACAAAACATATAAAAAAAAAACTTTTTTTTTTTTTTTTACTGTAGGAAGAGGGAGAAGGATTTAGAAGTAAGTGGAAGGCACACAAAGCAAAGTGATGAGCAGGAATAAGAGAACAAAGTAGTTAAAATGGGATTGGAAGAATTAGGTGTAGGGTAGTAAGTTGTTGATGAGACAGTAAGATGTCCAATTCAGTTGTTCCTGGTTACAGTAAGTCAGCCTAAATGGTAGTGGATTTAAAGTAACAGAAAGGTGGATTTAAAGTAACAGAAAGAGAGAGATGCAAAAAAAAGAAGATGTTGGGCAAGACTAACAGTGGGAGATGATTAGTCAGGGTTTGTACAGGGACATAGCCAGTGAGTTGTAAGATATGATTTAAGTTTCTTTTTAAATAGTGAAGTTGAAGAAAGAGATGTAAGTTCAACAGGAAATAGGTTCCAGCTTTTGCCTACAGTGTTAGTGAAGAGGGATTCTCCTGCTTTGTTGTTAGATTTATGAGTAGAGATGAGTAATTTGTTTGCAGAGCGTAGGTTTGTAAGATTTTTATATGGGCAGATTAGACTTTTGAGGATTTGTGTGTTGCTTGGATGACACAGGGTTTTGTGGGTAATAGTTAGCTGGTGAAGTAGAATATGGTTCTGTAGTTCCAGCCAACCCAGATGTTTCAGATTTTGGCAGTGGTGGGATCTAGCAGGAGAGCCTGTAGCAAATCTGGCAATGTTGTTGTAGGCTATTGACAGCTTGTTGAGGTTGCTTTTTGATAGGTTAGTATATATAGGAGATACATAAAAGAGTGTTGAGATGAGATGGGTGTGGGCAATAGAAGTTCTTGCTATGGGAGTAAGGAAAGGTTTAATTCTATAGAGGGAGCCTAGTTTTCGGTTAACTGATTTTATTGTGGTGTTAATATGAATATCAAAGTTAAGGCTGTGGTCAATTGTCACTCCCAAGAGTTTAGTGGAAGTGTCAGGGGATATAACTGTATTATTTTTAGATTTAATAGTGAAGTAAAGTGGGGGTGACTTGAGTGTGGGAGTAAACAGTAGAAATTTAGTCTTTTTAGGGTTAAGGAGGAGGCAACGCTGTAAAAACCAATCTTCGACAAATTCAAAGACCTTTTGGGTGAGTGACTGTAGTTCAGATGATTCAGTAACTGAGGAAATTAAGGTAGAGTCATCTGCGTATTGAATGGATACAGCATGTGGGATGCTAGTAGACAGATCATTTATAAAGATAGAAAATAGAAGAGGGCCCAGAATAGAATCTTGGGGTACACCAAGAGAGACAGGAAGGTGGGAAGATAGAGTATTGTTCCAGAGTACTGCTTGTTGCCTGTTGTGTAAGTAGGACTTGAACCACTGTACAGCTTGACTATCAAGTGAAAGGGACTTAAGTATATTCAGTAGAAGGTGATGGTTAACCATATCAAATGCTTTTGAAAGATCTATGAAGATAGCAGAGGACAGGGTGTTATGGTTACGGTTCTTGTTAATATGGTCAGAGAATGATAGGAGGGCTGTAGTGGTGCTGTGGTAAGGTCAAAAGCCATGTTGCAAGTTAGCTAAAAGGTTATTTTGGAGGAGATGGTCTAGCAGTTGACGATGGATGCACTTTTCCAAGATTTTAGCTATGGGAGAGAGTAGGGCAATTGGACGGTAGTTAGAAAGTTCTGTTGAGTTACCACCTTTGTGTAGGGGAATTATATGTGAGATTTTCCAGATGGATGGGATGGTGCCTTCAGTGATGGTTCTATTAATTAGGATAGAGATAGGGTAAGCAATAGCTTTTGCTGCTATTTGAAGATACTTAGCAGGTAAGAGGTCGGCAGAGGGGGTAGAGGGTTTAAGCTTTTGAAGGGGAGTACAGATAAAGGATGTAGGCACAGGTTGGAGTTGGAAAGTGGGTGGTGGGTTCTTTAAGGTTGAAGAAAGATTAGAGGATACAGGAGGTAGAGAGTTAGCAAGTGACTGGATAGCTTCAGTGAAGAAGGTATTGAAGGAATCAGCAATTAGTTTTGGAGTATTGGTGCTGATTCCAGAGTCGGTTGGTGTTTTAGAGTTACTGGGATGTAGTAATTTATTGATTCCTGACCAGAATTTTTGTGGACTTTGTTGGTTGGAGTGTTGAAGCTGAAAGAAGAAGTTTTTTTTTGTCCAGTAGTATAGATGTTTTAGTTAAGTTTCTAAGTTGTTTAAATTTTAGGTGATCTGCTGGGGTTTTAGAGGAACACCATTTGGCCCAAAATTTGTTTCTTAGTAGAATCTTTTGCTTAGTTTCCTTTGTAAGCCAAGGTGCAGTTTTGGTAGTGCTCCTTCTAGTATGAAAGGGGGCATGGAAATCCAAGATTTCAAGGAACTTGGAGTTGAAGTGTGCCACTGCTTCATCTAGTTGCAGGTGTTTTAAAGATGACCAGTTGCATACACTCAGTTCATTCTGGAAGTGTTCTGGGTTAAAATGTTTATTACAACGAGATGTTTTAAATGTTGAGGGACTGTTACTATTGGTCTTATATCGAATTATGTACGTTAGTGAGTGATCACTAATGTCTGCTGGTAGGATACCTGTCATATATGATGTCGATAGAGTATTTATAAGAATCCAATCTAGGGTGATTCTTTGTTATTAGGTTTATGGATACGAGTAGGTGAAGTGATAGTTTGGGAGAAGCCAAAAAGGTTTATATGGTTAGATGGGTTATTGGAATTACAGGTATTCCAGTCTATATTAAAGTTGCCTAGGAGAATGGGTTCTTGTGGGTAGTTAGTGGATAGCCAGCTAAGGATATATTCAAGGGAGGTGATGTTATTACCTGGAGGTATGTATGAGGATATAATGTAGATGGCCTTACTAATATTAAGCTGAAGCTTAGTAATAAGAACTTCAGCATTGCCATCAAAAGGTGGGTGTGAATCAAGTGGTGTAACTTGGAGGCCTGCTTTGTATAATATGGCTACTCCCCCACCCTTCTTGTTAGGGCGATCCATTCTTATAATGTTATACCCAGGAGGGGTGATTTCGTAGTCCCGGGTTGTATGTTTTAGCCAAGTTTCAGATAGGCAGAGAATGTCAAAGTTATATACATCTAGTAGGGCACGAAGGTGAGTCACTTTGTTATTCACACTTCGTATGTTTAGATGAGATATGAAGAGGGAGTAAGGAGGCCTAGTAGGGGTATGAAAGGGAGAGGAAGCGGGTTCCTCTGGGTTAGCTGGTGTAAAAGAGGATGGGCCAGGATTGGGATGAATGTCACCATAAAGTAGGAGGTGAAGGTGTAGTCTTGGTTTGGGAATTAGAGTAAGAGTCAATATGTTATGTGTTTTTTTGACTTGGTGTAGATTATAACTAATGTGGATAACTCTATGATACTTTGGGAGGAGGTAAGTAGTTACAGAAGTAATGTTGATGTGTTTAAGAGCAGGTGATGAGGGTAATGGGTTAGTATCCTTTGTGTATAGCTGGAAGTTAGAGAAGTTAAGATGTTTGTAGGCAGTTAGGATATAAAGAAGGAAAAGGAAAGGCAGAAGTAAGAGTAGTGATAGGGGTTTAAGGTGAGTTAATATAGGATAAGAAGGCATAGTGCTGAAGAAGTAAAAGGTGAAGAGGAAGTAGGCAAGAGTATGAAGGCAATTAGGAAGAGTATTATAAGATAGTATATAATTAATGAGATGTGTGATGGGAGTGGACCTTGGGGAGGTGGGACAGGTTAGAGAGGTATAAGTCTAGATGCACTGGGGTGGGTGGGATTTGGGGGTAGGGTAGGGGAGCGGAGTGAGCCCGCAGGGCGAACGGAGCGGGAAGAACCAGGCAAAGGATGAAAAACAGAGAATGCAGTGAAAACAATCAGTGAAATACTGACTACTGAGGGTAAGTTAAGATAGAGGTGAGTAAAGGTGGGAGTATACTTATGTGGAAGTGTGAGGAGGAGGGTAGCTAAGTGAATTGTGGTGGTGAGTTAGAAGGGGTAAAGTGGGGCTACAAAAAAGAAGTAAGTAAACACTATTCACTGAGAGTGTCTAATATGAAGCAGTAGGTGAATGTTCAAGGAAAGTAACCAGAGAAGGGTACCATCTAGTAGATAAAAACTATACTGCTATGGTAGCTCCTGGAGGGAGATAGGAGGGCAAGGAGTAAGGGAGGGAAATAGTGCAGTCAAGTACAGAGGCTACCAGAGGGAGGGGATGGAGGTAAAAAAGTAGAGAGGAGTAGGCTGCTGGTATCCTGGCAGGGAACGGTACATATACTCCTATTATGTACAACAGATAGATTAGCATACAGTAAATAACATACTTTCTTGTATCCTTGAGGGGAAGAGTTCAGGGAGAAGTTAGCCTCTATTCCTTTCTTAGGAAGAGACAGCAGGAGTTTTAATTTAAACTACTGTTTTGAGGTCTTCAGGTAGGGCAGGTTCCCAAACCCTAATTCGGGACAGGTAGGTTGATTTAGCTGACTACACAAAGGGAGAGAGAAAAGAAAGTAGTAAGGAAAACAGATTAAACAGCTAAGGTAAAATTAAAGGTCAAGTCAGATAACACATATGAGAGAATTTTACATAAAAATCTTCTAAGAATGTACTAGTTGTATGTTATAAAATGCTCCTTTGGTTTAAGTGTGACAATTAGAGCAGTAATGAAATGATACACAACTTCAGTTCACTGCAACAAATATGTACACTGAAATGCTACTTAAAATTCCTGTATCAACTGTTCACATAGTAATGCTACGTAACATTCCTGTATCAACTGTTAAAGCTATAAGGGGTTCACACATACAGTGTAAAATAGTACCGGATAGTAGGTACATATACACTCTAGCCAGGTCAGATCATATGTGTTCAGAACGCTTAATTAATTGGGAAGTCAATAGCTATGAAGATTCAGTATAGCCTATTAGGAAGCACAGGGGGATAATTTATACTTCCTAAGCTAGGAATATATGATATAGTAAGTTTCTTCCAAAGGTTTAAATATATCAGTACACGCACAAGAACAATAAATCTTTACAATATCCTAAGCTAGGGATATGTAGTGTAGTAAGGTTAGTCCAGAAAGTTTAAAATATAGCGGTGAACACTCAAAAATATTTAATCTGCTAGGGATAGAGAATATATATCAGATTGGGAAGATAGAGCTATTCCTATGCAAGGCTATGAGCACACATGTAACATAAGGAAGGTATAAACTCACAAATATCAATTTAGTGTTGTGTCGCAAAGCAAACTAAACAGCACAGTACTTATAATATAAGTGGCGTTTAAGCTAAAATCAATTCAAGGTCAAAACCCAAAAAGGCAGCAAGTGTAACAATTATGCCTATACCTATTTAGCGACTTGTACTTAAAATAAAAATAAACAGTGCCGTAGCTTTAGTAGCGTATAAGCTTGAATAAATTCAGGGTCGGAACCCTAAAAAGGTAGCATATCTAACAATTATGCATATACCTATTTAGCGACTTGTAACTAAAACAAGATAAACAATACAATAACTTCAGCTTTAGTAGCGTGTGAGCATGAATACATTCAGGGAAATATCACTAAAAGCCACCATAACTAAATAATAGGAAGTTTGGCGCTACAGGGGTTCTTAAAGTCTAAACGCTAGTCAAAAACGCAGTTTCAATTAAAATGAATGCAAGGATGCTAGAATGTATACGCGGTACTACCTGCCGATAAGCAAGTTAGCGTTCATCAGCTCTACGTGTAGCAGTCAGCGCAAATGGCTGATTACGACATAAATGCGCACAAATATAACTAAGGTAGCAGATGGAACAAATAATGTAGTAAGCAATATACAAGAGGTAATAGCGCCACTAGATAATCATGGCATTACCTAATTAAGTTAGTATCTCTTTGGGAAAAACAAGTAAAATAGAGCCAAAAGTTAGCTAAGCACACAGCAGCTACACTACAAGTCACATAAGCTAGTAGCCAAGTACGGCGCTGAAAAGACCAGCCCAATTAAGGTAACAGTTTGCACAAGTAATACATTAATTATAACAAATCAAACACATTGTAAGGAGGATGCAGATAAATGTTCTTAACAGCAATACCAAGCAATTACTTACAGTATGTAAGAACACCGAGCTCAGAACACACAGCAGCCAAGAGCGAGAAGAGGAAATTAAAGATGGCGCCTCAAGGGACAAGGTGTATTTAATTGGTCGTACAGGATGAAGGGTAGTAAGGGGAGCAGAGAGAATGTCCGGGGAGGTGCAAGCGGGGGGAGGGAACAACGTTCAGCAGCAAGCAGTAAAGCTAGAGTTGAAAAGTCGTAGTCTTGTCTAATTAGTGAAGTGAGCTCGGGGAAGGATGGGTGGATGGGGAAAGAAACACTGGGAGGGAATAAGTTAGAGATAGGTAGGAGGAAACAAGTGTAGAGCTAAAAGGAAGCTAAAAGGAGAAGTGTAGAGCTAAAGGAAGCAGAGATATAGCAGGCAAATGATAAAAAACAGAGAATGCAGTGAAAACAATCAGTGAAATACTGACTACTGAGGGTAAGTTAAGATAGAGGTGAGTAAAGGTGGGAGTATACTTATGTGGAAGTGTGAGGAGGAGGGTAGCTAAGTGAATTGTGGTGGTGAGTTAGAAGGGGTAAAGTGGGGCTACAAAAAAGAAGTAAGTAAACACTATTCACTGAGAGTGTCTAATATGAAGCAGTAGGTGAATGTTCAAGGAAAGTAACCAGAGAAGGGTACCATCTAGTAGATAAAAACTATACTGCTATGGTAGCTCCTGGAGGGAGATAGGTGGGCAAGGAGTAAGCAAGGGAAATAGTGCAGTCAAGTACAGAGGCTACCAGAGGGAGGGGATGGAGGTAAAAAAGTAGAGAGGAGTAGGCTGCTGGTATCCTGGCAGGGAACGGTACATATACTCCTATTATGTACAACAGATAGATTAGCATACAGTAAATAACATACTTTCTTGTATCCTTGAGGGGAAGAGTTCAGGGAGAAGTTAGCCTCTATTCCTTTCTTAGGAAGAGACAGCAGGAGTTTTAATTTAAACTACTGTTTTGAGGTCTTCAGGTAGGGCAGGTTTCCAAACCCTAATTCGGGACAGGTAGGTTGATTTAGTTTCTTGTATCCTTGAGGGGAAGAGTTCAGAAGTTAGCCTCTATTCCTTTCTTAGGAAGAGACAGCAGGAGTTTTAATTTAAACTACTGTTTTGAGGTCTTCAGGTAGGGCAGGTTCCCAAACCCTAATTCGGGACAGGTAGGTTGACTTAGTTTCTTGTATCCTTGAGGGGAAGAGTTCAGGGAGAAGTTAGCCTATTTTCCTTTCTTAGGAAGAGACAGCAAGAGTTTTAATTTAAACTACTGTTTTGAGGTCTTCAGGTAGGGCAGGTTCCCAAACCTTAATTCGGGACAGGTAGGTTGACTTAGTTTCTTGTATCCTTGAGGGGAAGAGTTCAGGGAGAAGTTAGCCTCTTTTCCTTTCTTAGGAAGAGACAGCAGGAGTTTTAATTTAAACTACTGTTTTGAGGTCTTCAGGTAGGGCAGGTTCCCAAACCCTAATTTGGGACAGGTAGGTTGACTTAGTTTCTTGTATCCTTGAGGGGAAGAGTTCAGGGAGAAGTTAGCCTCTATTCCTTTCTTAGGAAGAGACAGCAGGAGGTTTAATTTAAACTACTGTTTTGAGGTCTTCAGGTAGGGCAGGTTCCCAAACCCTAATTCGGGACAGGTAGGTTGACTTAGTTTCTTGTATCCTTGAGGGGAAGAGTTCAGGGAGAAGTTAGCCTCTATTCCTTTCTTAGGAAGAGACAGCAGGAGTTTTAATTTAAACTACTGTTTTGAGGTTTTCAGGTAGGGCAGGTTTCCAAACCCTAATTCGGGACAGGTAGGTTGACTTAGTTTCTTGTATCCTTGAGGGGAAGAGTTCAGGGAGAAGTTAGCCTCTATTCCTTTCTTAGGAAGAGACAGCAGGAGTTTTAATTTAAACTACTGTTTTGAGATCTTCAGGTAGGGCAGGTTCCCAAACCCTAATTCAGGACAGGTAGGTTGACGTAGTTTCTTGTATCCTTCAGGGGAAGAGTTCAGGGAGAAGTTAGCCTCTATTCCTTTCTTAGGAAGAGACAGCAGGAGTTTTAATTTAAACTACTGTTTTGAGGTCTTCAGGTAGGGCAGGTTCCCAAACCCTAATTCGGGACAGGTAGGTTGACTTAGTTTCTTGTATCCTTGAGGGGAAGAGTTCATGGAGAAGTTAGCCTCTATTCCTTTCTTAGGAAGAGACAGCAGGAGTTTTAATTTAAACTACTGTTTTGAGGTCTTCTGGTAGGGCAGGTTCCCAAACCTTAATTTGGGACAGGTAGGTTGACTTAGTTTCTTGTATCCTTGAGGGGAAGAGTTCAGGGAGAAGTTAGCCTATTTTCCTTTTTAGGAAGAGACAGCAGGAGTTTTAATTTAAACTACTGTTTTGAGGTCTTCAGGTAGGGCAGGTTCCCAAACCCTAATTCGGGACAGGTAGGTTGACTTAGTTTCTTGTATCCTTGAGGGGAAGAGTTCAGGGAGAAGTTAGCCTCTATTCCTTTCTTAGGAAGAGACAGCAGGAGTTTTAATTTAAACTACTGTTTTGAGGTCTTCAGGTAGGGCAGGTTCCCAGACCCTAATTCGGGACAGGTAGGTTGACTTAGTTTCTTGTATCCTTGAGGGGAAGAGTTAGGGAGAAATTAGCCTCTATTCCTTTCTTAGGAAGAGACAGCAGGAGTTTTAATTTAAACTACTGTTTTGAGGTTTTGAGGTCTTCAGGTAGGGCAGGTTCCCAAACCCTAATTCGGGACAGGTAGGTTTATTTATTTTCTTGTATCCTTGAGGGGAAGAGTTCAGAAGTTAGCCTCTATTCCTTTCTTAGGAAGAGACAGCAGGAGTTTTAATTTAAACTACTGTTTTGAGGTCTTCAGGTAGGGCAGGTTTCCAAACCCTAATTCGGGACAGGTAGGTTGACTTAGTTTCTTGTATCCTTGAGGGGAAGAGTTCAGGGAGAAGTTAGCCTCTATTCCTTTCTTAGGAAGAGACAGCAGGAGTTTTAATTTAAACTACTGTTTTGAGGTCTTCAGGTAGGGCAGGTTCCCAAACCCTAATTCGGGACAGGTAGGTTGACTTAGTTTCTTGTATCCTTCAGGGGAAGAGTTCAGGGAGAAGTTAGCCTCTATTCCTTTCTTAGGAAGAGACAGCAGGAGTTTTAATTTAAACTACTGTTTTGAGGTCTTCAGGTAGGGCAGGTTCCCAAACCCTAATTCGGGACAGGTAGGTTGACTTAGTTTCTTGTATCCTTGAGGGGAAGAGTTCATGGAGAAGTTAGCTTCTATTCCTTTCTTAGGAAGAGACAGCAGGAGTTTTAATTTAAACTACTGTTTTGAGGTCTTCAGGTAGGGCAGGTTCCCAAACCTTAATTCGGGACAGGTAGGTTGACTTAGTTTCTTGTATCCTTGAGGGGAAGAGTTCAGGGAGAAGTTAGCCTATTTTCCTTTCTTAGGTAGAGACAGCAGGAGTTTTAATTTAAACTACTGTTTTGAGGTCTTCAGGTAGGGCAGGTACCCAAACCCTAATTCGGGACAGGTAGGTTGACTTAGTTTCTTGTATCCTTGAGGGGAAGAGTTCAGGGAGAAGTTAGCCTCTATTCCTTTCTTAGGAAGAGACAGCAGGAGTTTTAATTTAAACTACTGTTTTGAGGTCTTCAGGTAGGGCAGGTTCCCAAACCCTAATTCGGGACAGGTAGGTTGACTTAGAGTATGTAAGAACACTGAGCTCAGAACACACAGCAGCCAACTACTGCTAGGTTATACACCATGACCTAACAGTGGCATCACCAGATGGAGAGCCAACACCAATCCACTGGTATAGACCCCTACAGGCCACCACAGAATCTTCCAGATCACCTCCCACTGAATAAGCCAGGTCTGGTGGCACAGAAGAATGAGCAGGAAATGGCAGGGCAGGTTGATAGCAAGCTGACCGCTGCTGCACTATAGATACATTTGTGGCTGGCACTGCGTACAGCTGCAACATAAATGGAGAAAAACAAAGCAACAAACAACAACTGCATGCAACAGAAGGTCATCAAGAAAGAGGGACCCTCAAAAGGAAAAAGTATCAGCACAGGGTATAACACTGTCAGCCATAAAAGTACCTGGAGGAGTAAAGTATCATTAGATATGCAGTGCCAATGTAGATGATAGACCTACTAGACCAAAGGGAACTATTATAAGCATGGTTCCTAAGCAGTCCTTGTGTGTGTGTGTGTGTGTGTGTGTGTGTGTGTGTGTGTGTGTGTGTGTGTGTGTGTGTGTCTGTCTGTGTGTGTGTGTGTGTGTGTGTGTGTGTGTGTGTGTGTGTGTGTGTGTGTGTCTGTCTGTGTGTGTGTGTGTGTGTGTGTGTGTGTGTGTGTGTGTGTGTGTGTGTGTGTGTGTGTAGAACATTGCATGCAGTACAATGACTGAAAGTAGGTCCCATGGAAAGTGGACCAGGGCACATCTACTGTAATGCTGTATAGTCAAGAGACATGCAAGGATGTGGCAGACATGACCTACTGTACAGTGGTCTGCAGAACAACATGTGAACTATTCCAAAGGGACACAGCAACATATGTCAAAACTGTGGCCTAAACAGAAGTAACAGTAGACAGTCACATAGTATGATATATGCCAACCACCAGTACATAAAAGAGTATGCTACTATGAGGCATGCCAGGTAGAAGTGGCACTGGCAGAGTGCTTGGAAGGGACATTGCAGGCATTATGGTAGGCAGTGTACCCTGTATGGATGACGGGACAATGAAACTGGACATAGAAATATAGGGAACCAAAGCCATTGATGAGATATAGAGTATGACAAGGCATGCTGGTGAATCAGAGATATACCACAGATTAATAGTCTGGCAGCAATAGCATTTCACAGAGGTACAGTGGGCAGGGCAGCAAGGGAGTCTGAAAGTACAGTGTATGTGTGTCAGGAAGCATGTATTAACAGTAGAAGGGGTATCAACTACCAACAACACTGGGACAATACACAATTCTGCAGGCATGAAAAACATATGCAGCTATAATATTGCAAGTATATACGTACCCCTGCATTGGGAGATCCATTCCATATGCATTCAAAATATCAGCCTACTATCCTCAATCTCCCCAGGAGCAGAAAAACATAACAAAAAAGTACAATGTGTTTGAATCAACTATCATGCATTTGGATGGAAAGTTAAGACTAAATTGCATTACAATGTACTTATCAGTGTAGAATCCTTGAGTACTTCCCCTGACCTCTTCTTCTCATTGGCAAATAAGGTTAATGTGGCATCTCTGCATGTCACTACAATGATATCTGCCATGCCCCCAGGGGGTTAGTGACCCACCCAGGTGTGTGCAAAGCACTTTTCAGTCTTTCATGCATGTGTGCAACGTTGTGAGCCTAATAGTTTAGCCTTGGTCCAGCATGTATTGCATAAAATGTACAATTCAGAGGCAATTACCACTGATTGTCCCATCTGCATAATTGCCACACTACAAGCATTGAAATTACACAATAAATACAGCCTCTGCTGTAGCTCTCATTGCAGTATGGACATTTGTTACTGTGAAAGCAAAGGAATTAATGGAGAAAGACTACAACCACGCTTTTACAAAATGCACAAATCTAAAGCTACTGTGGTAAAAATGAGACAGCGTCATGAACAGAGGGCAGCTAGCTGTTCTGGCACCTGGTACATTTGTAGTAAGCAGCTGCTACAGTTTATTCCACACACTGAGTGTTAAAGTGCTTTAGTTCTAAAATATAAATATTCTTTCCTATTTAAACTTTAGCAGCTGCTACAGTTTATGCCACGTGCAGAACAATAAAGTGCGTCAGTTCTAAAAAAATTCTTTCCTCAATAAACTATAGAAAACTACTTGCTACAATGTAGCAAGCAGCTGCTACAGTTTAGAGCACACACAGAGTGCTAAGCACTTTAGTTTTAATAACAAATGCACTACTGGTATTTGAATGCCAGTAATGTGCTGCACTAAAGACTGGCCAGCATCTGCTGATCATGCCTCCTAGTAATCTGCAGCCATTGTGGCTGTGCACCTTGCCCCAACTTAGATATATTAATGGACATGAGGAGAATGTGTGAGTAGCATTACTGCTGTTTTGCAGTTGTAGTTGTTGTGGGGGGATGCCAACATCTGACTACTGTGAGGGGACAGGAACCACAGGAGGCTTTATTTAGATTTACTTTATAGATAAAAACATGTTTCTTTGATACAGGCAGTGGGCACAGCACATATGCAGGGAGGAATTGACTTCCTAAATTAATCTGTGTGATATGGGTAGTGAGGTTTGTGTTACGGACGTCACTGCATATCATGCTACTTAAGGGCCACCACATGGGTTGCTTTTGCAATATGTCTCACCCTACTATTGTGATAAACACCTACAAAAGCCAGGGAGCACATAACACAGGATATTGTCCATGTTGTTACTGTACCTGGTGTTTGTCTAAAATGTTTTCTCTTGGAGAGGAATCAAAAGACAGACTGGTACATAAGTATTACATGCTGCAAACTATTGCTGAGGGGGACAGATTGGGTGCAGGTGTGGATGACTGTACCATCTGCATGTGTGGTGAAGGCAAAAATGATGGTATAAGGGCATATTACATGGATCACATGTACTGATACAGTGGCATCCATGCACACTGCTACAACAAGTTTCACCTGTACAGAATGCACAGTGTAATGTGATAGAGGAACATTTGCAACTAGCTACAGGCAACTTCCCCATAACAGCAAGCTGTTGAGATGCCTGTGCCTCTGGGTTGGTTAGGTACTGCACAGTCACTGCTCTTGGACTGTGGGATGGAGAGCTGTACTGGGGCTGTGGCAGATATCTTAGGTATGTTTTCATAATTACATACAGACATGACTCTGAAATAGATTAAAACAGAATTTCTGCCAGAAAGAGACTGACATCCTAACACAGCCCAACCCCATTAACACAGCTGGCAGATTCTCCTATCTGATGAGAGTGACCAGGTCTTCTGTAACTGTGTATAGTGGGACCTTGTTGTGTATGTAAATGCTGTCAGTGGCCATAATGGATCAGTACAACAAGTCCAGCAAAGAGTCACCAGCATGATCCATCATGCTTACACCAAGGTAACCAGCCTTGCATGGTAGATGATGGTCATACGTGGGTACAGTTTACCCAGATATCACTTATGGGCACAGGGCAGTTCCTGGCATTTCTTTCTGGGGGTAAAAAACTGCTCATAGTGAATAGGTTCATACCATCCCTACATGACCTTCTGAACTTCATCTGCTACTGGAGTTTGCACAAGGTCTGTGGACTTGTATTCTCTGCATGCCATACTATTTTATATGTTTTGCAACACTGGGATCTGAGGCAGTCACAAAGTAGCACTGATAAACCAGGTTGTTTGTAGTTGCTTGGCGATTTTAGTATATGTGTCCTCAATCATGGATATCAACATGTCTAATATCAGGGGAACACTTGAGTGAGTCTAACAGTGATGGCAGCTAAAGCATGGCACAGTTTGTGGCCACAGTGCCACCGTCAAGCAGGGGAACTATGGTGGGCACATTACCCTCCCCTCCCCTTCCAAAACACATCTCCATTGCCTGTGCAAACCACCTCTCAGTTTCAGGTGAGCAGTGTAGAACAAGGATTGGCTAGGGCAGCAGTCCAGGGTGCACCCTCATCCACAGTCCACCCCCCAAAGAACAAGTGGGTACTGGCAGTTCCAGTGAGCATAGGGGCAGCAGTAGTGGCAGTTTGATGATGACTGGCAACACCTTGGTTCTCACCTCACACCTGACCTGACTGTCTACATGGCTGTTACATAATGGATGAGCAGGGCAATCATACAAACAGAGACTGATGCTACTGTCTTTTTTAATTTCCTCCAAGTCTTTTGGGTTTCTAATGCCATGATGGGAATGGACCCCATTCCTAAGTCAAAGTACGATTAAAGTTCATGAAACTAGTATTGTTTCACTCTTTGATGTTAGCCAAAAGTGCTCTTCATAGCAATGTGCCCTGTAATGACTCCTTCTGCAATTCGTACTGTATTACATGAATTGGTAACATACCTAAATATGATTGTAAATTATTTTTTATAAGACCAGTTGCTCCTACTACTATTGGAACTGTCTGGGTATCTTTCCTCCAAATGGCTCTCATTTCTGCCTGCAGATCAAGGTATTTTATGACTTTGTGTCTCTCTGTATGCAAAACACTGTAGTCGCTAGGTGTGGTGATTTCAATGATCAATGCTACTTTTGTCTTCTTTTCTTGGACCACTATATCCAGTTTTCTAGCATCTGTCTTTTGGACTGTTGGTATTGGGTGATCCCATGTGATGTAAACTTCATCATTTTCTATGATTCTCTGTGGCTCATGTTTCCAGTGTTTTTCAGCCACTTCAATACTATAATGTTTGCACAATCTCCAGTGTAACAATCTCGCCACATTATTATAGGTTCATAGGTAGGTACTAGGCTATTGGCCCTAGGGCCTATACAAGCCTAGCCAAAAATGTACCCAGGCTTTCACCACCCAAGAAAATTATTTTCCTGTGCCCCTATCAAGCAGAACCACAGAAGTGATCCCCGGGGTGAATTTCCTATTACCCATCCAATCATCAAGATTTTTCTTGAAGAGTGCTAATGAGGAGCTCTGTTTGACATAGATAGGTAGTCTGTTCCAGAGTATGGGAAGTCTCTGGGACAGGAATCTATCCCTCCAGCATGTTCTGTTTATTGTGGTGACAAGGTTTAGGTCCCTAGAGTGTGTAGCTCGGAGGGATTGGAATTTCTTTAAGTGGAGCATGTCCAACAGTTCTGGGTTAGACATAGTTTGTATGTTAGGCAGAGATCGCCTCTGAGTAGGCGATATGCAACAAAGTAAAGCTGGAGTTTTTTGAGACGGTCTATGTAAGGCATCTGTTTGAGGCCAGTAATCCTCTTTGGGAGGTATTTTTGCGGCCTTTCCAGTTGTTGTAGATGTCTTGTGAGGTACATACCAAAAGGGGCATTGTACTCTATAATGGGTCTAATGAGTGATGAGTAGAGGGGAACAATGACCTCTTTTTTTCTGGATGAGAAACCTTTTGTGATGAGGTATGCCACATAGAAGGATTTCATGACCACTTTGGCGATGTGATTATCAAAGGAGAGACTACTGTCCACCTGTGTCCCAAGGTCTCTTATCACACTTTCGGTAATAAGTAGACTACCACCTATGTGGTAGTTCATGGGTACAGAATTTTTACCAAAGGAGATGACAGTGCATTGAGCTTGAGACCATGTCTTTGACACCAGGCATCTGTCTCAGTGAGGCCCTTTTGTAGGATGTCCACATCGTTAGGAGTTTCAATTATGGCTCCTAGTTTGCAGTCATCTGTGAATTTAGTTAGCCAAAGACCTTCTGTGTTAGTCTGTACTTCAGAGAAGTAGATACCAAACAGGAGAGGACCCAGGACTGAACCCTGTGGTACTCCACTTGTCACTGGTCTGAAGTCTGATTTGGAGTCTGCTACTTTCACAGTGTGGGTTCTTTCAGTAAGCCAGTTGGCAACCCATTATTTCAGTATACACTCCCTCTGTCATTAGAGAGTTGCAACCAGCAATAAGGTGCGTGATTGTTTCTAATTCGGTTCCACAAAACCTACATATGTCTGTTTCTCCCACATGATCAATGGACTTAGTAAACCAGCATGTATGTAGCCCACTGTCTTGGGCTGCCAATTTTAACCTTTCATTTCTTGATGTAAATTCACATCAACTTAACCATTCCTGCATTCATTCTTGATCAACATGCGGCTTTTCTGAAGTTTCTATACTTGCCACTATATTTATGTTTTTTCCACATTTCTTGCCTTCTCACCTGGTCCTTCACCTTATATTCTTTCTTTTGTTTTTTAGCACATTCAGTTGCTGCCTGGTTTTTATCCACGTCTGGTTTGATTTCCATCCCTGCTTGATGTCGATATGCTTCTGATAAATTAAGCAGAGATGTCATCTTAGATTTATTCTCCTCATGTTTCAAAACTTTTACCACATTTTGATCTTGTGAGGTCAGTAGATGTGTGGAGTCCCACAATTGCAGATCTATACATGTAATCAATTTCAAGGAGACCCATCCCTCTTTCAGAGCGGGGAATATATAATCTTGGTATACACTGATTTTTATAAATCATTTGGTGAGCATGAAGCATCCTTCTTGTTTTAATATCCAATCTATCCAACACTTTTTGCGGCCAGTCAATCACTCCAAAACTATAAGTTAGGACAGGAAGAGCAAACTGATTTATAGATTGGATCTTGTTCCTAGGTGTCAATACTGTTTTCAGGATTAATTTAAGTCTTCTAAAGTACTCCTTACTAAGCTATATTCACATTTGCTCGTGTTTTATTGCTGATCCTTCATTAATTCACAAGTGTTTATACACCCCCTCTTGCTCAAGTTCTTTTATTTCACATTCTTGTCCCAAACTGATGTTTTCCTGGTGCTGCAATTTTCCTTTTTTAAAGGTTGCTTTTGCACATTTATCTAGACCAAATGACATTCCAATATCATCTGAAAAAGTTTTGACAACCTGCAGCTGTGCTTTCAGTTCCTAATCTGATGAGCTATATAATTTTAAATCATCGACAAAGAGAAGAAAAGAAGTCATTAGACTTTGTTGTTTTCTAGAAGCCAAATTATAACCATGGCCTAAGCTGTTAATTAAACAGCTTAATGGGTTAATGGCAAGGAAGAATAGCAATATCCCCCTTTAAATTTTTATCCCTGGGATAATAATCTGTCCCTTTATCATGGCTTAATTGCAAAGTGGTCAGCCACTGTTTCATGGTTACTGCAATGTAGTCAATCAGTGTGGGGTGTATCTTATACATTTTTAAGCACTCTTTTATCCATGAGTGTGGGATACTATCAAATGCTTTTTTTAGTCAATCCATGCCATACTTCGGTTCTTCCCCTTCTTACAATTTTCCACTATAACTTTGTTTAACAACAAATGGGCCTGTGTTTCATATGACTTTCTTTTATTGCCCTTTTGTTCTACTGCCATAATTGAGTTTTCTTCTAAAAGAATATAAACTCTGTCGGCATCAATTCACGTGTATATTTTGTACGTCGTAGGAAGACAAGTTATTGGTCTATAATGTTTAGAGTAGCTTGCAGGTTCACTCTTAAGTAAGAGCATTGTTTTTCCTGTTGTTAACCAGTGAGGTGTATGTTCGGGGTGCGCATGTAAATAGTTCTTACTCATGGCTAAATCCTCATGCAAAGAAGTTAATACTTTAAGCCAAAAGTTAGGTACTGCATCTGGGCCTGGGGTTTTCCAGTTAGAGGCTTTTCTCAACTTTAATTCAATCTCTCTGGCTGTTATTTCATCCCATTTCATATCCTGTACCTTTAAACTTCTTATTTTTTCCTTTACTTCTTTTATCCATTTAGCATCTTTGTTATGTTCCACAGGATCTTCATAGATACTTCTCCAAAATGTATCTACTTCCTCTTTTTTTGGCGGTCTATCAGTTCCTTTTATCTTATTTCCCAATTCTCATAAAACTTGTTTGGGTCATCAGTAAATTGTTTATTTTGTACTTTTCCCTTTTATTTATCTTCGTATCGTCTAAGTCTTTCCGCCTGTTTTGAAATCTTTAGTTTGTTGTCTACAATAGTGCATAATAGATCCTGGTCTGTTCTAATACTGCGCATTGCTTTTATCACATCTATCTTTCTTAATATTTGTATTGATCTGTTCCCTCTTCTATAATCTTCTAACAATGATACTTCCTGTCTTAACTGCTTTATAGTTTTCTATATTCAATATTTCCATGATGGCATTCACTTTCGCCCCCTCTTTTCCCTCACTACTCTATGTTCCTGTGGTAGAACTTTATCAGTTATTAATTTAGCAGCACAGTAATATATTCTACTGTCTCAGTATAGACCTGGCAATTGTAGGCCATGTGCTGTGTGACAATATCAGGGAAGGCTTTGTCTGTTTAGATAGCATTTTGTGAAAAGAGCTAGAGGAAGTTTATACCCTCCAGATATCTGTATGATGTTGCATGCTGAGGATGATGTCATTCAGATGGCTGCCCCTCTTTTGCCTCCAGTGGGGAACCCACCATTGGATAGTTAAGGTATGGCCTATGTCCAACAGTGTAATGACTTCCATGCCTATTATCAGTGTCAAGGCTGCTGGGACCCATAGTGGTTACACACAGATATGGGATATATGTGCTGCACATCCCCATGGCATGGTCCACCATTCCTGCTCATGAAGCACACCATTTTCTGTACCAGTTGCAGTTCATGCCAACGACATTCTTCTGAGTTGTTATCCTGGTGGACAGGGACAAGCATGGCTGTTGCATATAATTACTGGGGACACATGGATCTGTCACAGATAAGCAGGCACAGCATAGCAACATCTGCAGGGGCCTATGTCCACACACACACACACACACACACACACACATGCCCACCCCCCTCTACACACCCAACCCATAATGGAGACAACATCTTCCAAGCCTGCCACACTCACCAGGCCATTTCAAACACACACAAGAGATGGTCTGCACCTGTCACCCCTGGGATTCAGGTTACTGGCTAAAGCTCTTGCCACCCCTATAGTGCCTTTTTTTTTAGGCAAAGTTCAAAGGTCAAAACTCCCACCGTAACAGGTACAAGCATGCAAAAGCTGAAGGTAATGCTACTCAGTGCTAGAAGTCTAAACCTCAAAATGCACTCTCTCGAGGCACTCCTAAAAATGGAAAACATCGATATCTGTGCAGTAACTGAGACCTGGTTCAAGGCTCCAGAGAGCACCCCTGCAATACCAGGCTACAACTCTTACCACACTTTTCGGCCACCAAACCAGGATCGAAACACTAAAGGTGGAGGAGTGTCCATATTCACCAAGGATATTCACACCACCAGGTTAGTTGCCCAACACAATGCGTCTGAAATTCTCCAGGCACAACTAACACTAGGTAAGACTGCAATCCAAACTGTAGCTTGCTACAGATCCCCCACCATGCCCCAAGATTCTCACTACACCTTTCTAAACATACTGAAAAATATTAATATACAACCAAAAACCCTAATACTGGGTGATTTCCACTACCCTGTCATTAACTGGGAAAACTACTAGTGTACCAACACCTTTGCCCAACGGTTCTTGGAACTCATTAATTCCAATGCCATGGATCAACTAATCCATAGTCCCACCAGGGGCTCCAATATCTGGTCATTACCAACATGGGAAATCGATGCTCCACACCTATGGTCACCCCCTCATTGGTCAGGTCAGACCATAAGCTAATCACCCTTAACATCCACATCCCACCCCCACCCCCCAGTAAGGAAACCTGCATAAAAAAACTTCTCCAAAGCCAACTTCATGCTACTCAAGTCAGAGGTTACAAACTTCATGACACCCGTGCAGACGGGAACTGAAAGTTCGACTGCTGAGTCCTACACTAGGGCACTGTCGAGCACATCCACTCATGCATGAATCCTGCCATCCCAAATAGAACCAAGATGCTCTCCTCCAAAAAAAGGAAGTCAATCTGGTGGTCCCCTGCCATAAACAAACTTTACAACAAAAGGAAGAAACTATTGCAGAAAAGAGGAAACTCCCAGGATGCAAAAAAACTCCCTTACCAGCCTCAGTAAGAAGCTGAGATCCCTCATAAAGTCCTCCAAAGCTAGTTACGAAAATAAAATTGCCAAAGATTCCAAAGACAACCACAAGGCATTCGTTAACTATGTCAAAAATCTAAATGGCAATGCTCAGATCTGCTCTGAGCTACAACGGAATGGCATTAAATATACTGATCCCAAGGATATTGCCAGTATCCTGGCAGATCGATTCAGTGCCAACTTCACACCCCCTCTCACCCCCTAAATGGCCCATCTCAATACCAGAAGATTGCCAAATTCTGGTAATAATGGCCACACAGGTAAAAAACGCACTCTCCAAAGCTAAGAATACAGCATCCATGGGACCAGATGACATCCCGGGCTGTGTACTACATGAACTACAAAATGAACTGGCACCTCACCTAAGTGTCATGTTTAATCATGCCCTCACCTCAGGCTTTATGCCCACTGAGTGGCGCACAGCTACAGTTATCCCACTCCACAAGGGGGGATCCACCTTGGATCCCGGGAACTACTACCCCATCAGTCTGATGAGCCTGATCTGCAAGGCCATGGAATGTATTATCATGGAACTTATAAACAAAGACATTGGCAACCTTAAAACACTGGACCCCACCCAGTTTGCATTTGTGAAGGGCCGATCTTGCCTCCTAAACCTGATTGACTTCTTCAAATCAGTCTCCAGAGCTGTGGATGAGAGTAAGGCAGTCCACACAGCCTATCTGGACCTCGCCAAGGCCTTTGACACCATCCCCCACTCTAGAATCATAGATAAACTTATTAAGCTGGGCATTAATCCCTACGTCACTCGATGGGTTGCCAACTGGCTTACTGACAGAACCCACACTGTAAAGGTAGCTGACTTCAAATCCAGCTCCAGACAAGTGGAGTACCTCAGGGTTCAGTCCTGGGACCTCTGTTGTTTGGCATCTACTTCTCTGAAGTACAGGCCAACACTAAGGAACTGGCTAACAAAGTTTGCAGATGACTGCAAACTGGGAGCCATTATTAAATCCCAAAATTATGTTGATACTCTACAAAAGGGCCTTACAGAAACAGATGCTTGGTGCCAGAGCCATGGGCTCAAGCTCAATGCCAAGAAATGTATAGTTATCCTCTTTGGGAAAAAACATGTACCCATGAGTTACCACATAGGTGGCAGTACACTAAACACCGAAAGTGTGATAAGAGACTTTGGGACACAGGTGGACAGTGGTCTCATCTTCAATAACCACATTGCCACAACAGTCAGGAAATCCTTCTATGTGGCACACCTCATCACTAAGGGCTTTTCATCCAGAAAAAAGGAGGTCATTGTCCCACTGTACTCATCCCTCATTAGACTCATTATAGAATACAACGCCCCATTTGGTATGTACCTCTCAAGACATCTGCAACAACTGGAAAGGCCGCAGAAATACCTCACTAAAAGAATCACAGGCCCAAAGCAGATGCCCTATGCTGACCACCTTAAAAACCTCCAGCTATACTCTGTCGCATATCGTCTACTCAGAGGTGATCTCTGCTTAACATACAAGGCCATGTCAAACCCAGAGCTGTTGGACATGCTACACTTAAAGAAATCCCAATCCCTCAGAGCCACACGCTCCAGGGATCTAAACCTTGTCATCACAATAAACAAAACCTGCTGGAGGGATAGGTTCCTGACCAAGAGACTCCCCAGACACTGGAATAGACTGCCCATACATGTCAAGCAGAGTGCTTGTTTGGCCCTCTTCAAAAGGAACCTTGATGATTGGATGGGAGAAAGGAAATTCACCCTGGGGATCATGTCAGTCGCCCTGCTAGACAAGGGTCCAGGGAAGTAAATAGTGTGGGAAGAAATAGACAGAGAACTATTATAACTAGGCTTGCACAGGTTGTAGGGCCAATAGCCTAGTACCAACCTATGAACACACACCATTAGCACCCCCATCTCTCAGTACCTGTTGCCAACCAGTGTCACTGTGGCCCTCTCCCACTCTGCATATGATGACACCTGTGCCATGGCTTTAATATTCTTTCAGCAGGGTAGCTTGTGTGTGATGTTGTATTATATGCATCATTGTTACTGCTTACTATTTCTAATCTGGCCCATAGTTGTGAACCAGTCACTACATCTTAGGCAGTGCCACTGCATGCAATGCCCACCTCTGCCTCACATGGTCATCTCCTGCAGCCAGGTCATCCATAAACTCCTCTCCAGGCCCCCCTTCACTGCTGATTCTGTCAAATCTTCTCTTCCAATGATAATACCCTGATATATCTGTCTGTCTGTGTATCAACATCTTGTGTAGCATAGCACTCATGGCAAAAAGCTTGCTGCAACTTTCTGGAGTATACTTCAACTTGCCTCTCAAGGCATTTAACATGTGGAAGTAAGCAAAAATCACTCTGAGCACACATCTGATGATGTTTTAGGTCTGTGACATTGGGGGGGGGTCATATGCATTCTATGCCATAATCTACGGATTTCATATTGAGTCATTAACAATGTGTCCAGGGCATATCTGGCATCACCAATGTTACTGAGGGAAATCATCCCCACAAATCACTGATATGTCATAAATTTGCCAGGTTCATGGGCACAGTCTGAGTGGCATATTGTTACATTGTATATTGTAGCCTGTGCATTACAGACCATGTGGCAGTTGATGGATTGGAATCCCTTATGGATAATATACTGTTTCTTCTGATAGTGATGTAGTTCCTGGTGATGGCACCAAGTACCTCAGAGAAATGGGCTATGTCACAAGATTCCCACATGGTGTTGTTTTTCTCCTCCATGTGTTACAGCTTAGCATCAAAAAGGTATAGTATTCATGAAGCAATACACCTGTGCTGTCTCCTGTTGGTCACTGGAAGGTACCTGTGCAAGGATTGTTAATGCTACACATACCTTGGCATCCAAAGAAATGGATCCCACATGTCTGCATACATGGGCAAGACAAGTACACCAGATTCTGTATGGTGTGTGTGTCTCTCTGTACAGTAATGGTCCACTATTTATGTGGCATGGAGGGGAAGGAACACCAGGTGATATCAGAATCTTCAGTGACACAGAGGGTGAAATCACCCACCTTCCTGGCTACTGGCTGAGAGGGTGGCCACTAGCATGCATATTTCTGCTAATCCTGCTGCTCCTCCTAACATGATAGCATGGTCTCTGGCTCTATTCACCACTATTTTACAGAATACAGCTCATTGCAAAATTGTATACACTAAATAACTTTGCCATGTTATACAGTCATTTGCATTCACCATTGCCCTCATTATCATAGTATTACTCGTTTCCATATCATTATAGGGTCCTATTCATACTATGCTAGCAGCAATTTTTGTGGCCTTACAAAACCATATGCTATTTATGCTAAGAACTCCTCTCACCCTATTCACTGCACTCATCTCACAATTTTACCTTGTACATTAGGATATTTCTTCTGAGTCCTGGTCTATACATATGTATATGTAGTACATACACACACACACACACACACACACACACACACACACACACACACACACACACACGCGCTTATTTTTGTGTTATTCACAAATGATTAAGCAACTTGTATCGCACAGAAATACCAATTAGTTCTTCACAGCATATTTTCTGTGCGTGTGTGTGTGTAAAATCACTACATAGACTACACAGATGCAGTGTCTGAAAAATAGGACTTGATTAGTCCAACTCTACTTGGAAACGTATGATATACACATTTTATAATGTTGTAATTAGAAAGGCCTGTATGCAGCAATGTTGCCTAGATTTTAAAAGTACAGGAGTCAGCCTCTGATCAAGCAGACAAATCCAGAAGCATGAGTTTTATAATAACGTCATTAGTCATTTCCTGCATTGTAATGCTTTCTTATAATACATATCAGATTCTTTATTGCATCAGATTAAGAAAATTTCATAACAAGGTTCATATGCAGCATGTTTAGTGTAAAATGAGGTGCGTGTAGAAAGGTCTTTGCATTTACAGTTACATACTTATTTTTGACTTTTAAAGTTGTTTCCTAAAAAAGATTACTTTTGCATACAGTAAGTTCCTATGTTGTTATCACACTCATTGCTGACCCCTGTTCTTTGCTGCTGTTTTTAAGTATTGCAACTACAATGTTTGGTGCTACATTAATGTTTCTGATATTTGACCTAACTGTATGCAGTGGTCATTAAACAGAAATTCATTTTATCTCTCTCTCTCTCTCTCTCTATATATATATATATATATATATATATATATATATATATATATACACATATACATGTGTAGATATATACACCATAATCAAAACAAGTCTGCACATGCAAAAATACAAATTTTCACCAAAAGAAGAATTTTCTATGTGACTCTTTTACTATGTTGAGCTACTTATTTTGATTTGAAGTCTGCAATCACATTTGGTAATTTGGGTATTTGAATAGATAGTGTCTTTAGATTTCACATTGAATAATCTGTGTTAGTGAAATTGCAGTCCGCGAGTATATATTGGCATTTGACTAAACCATGTGGAAGTTTTTAATGATGTTGGCATTGCTTCTCTTGGTCTAGTGTGTATTCGGCCATGTACATGTCTTCCTCTGCAACTTTTTTTTGTTTATGAACTATATAATATGTTTACAGGGCAAGTGATTGACAGAACTTTCAAGACTAGTTCTGTCAGTCACAAGCTGCTTGGAAACAAAATAAGTGAACTGCTCAAATGCAGTTCAAAACTAATGAATCATGTACTTTTTTGGAGACTTCCAAGATGGATGCACACTGAGTAACTTCTTAATTTCAGCTCTCCCAGTGTGAAAACAGAAACTCAGAAAAGAGAGCCATTGAACTTTGGTGGGTTAAATTTCACTTACTGGCTAGTAAGTGCACTGTCTGGATGCCAGCAAAGAAGAAATTCAAATAACCTGAAAGACAATCAATCAAAAAAGGTGAGAAGAAAACAGGCTGGGAAGAATCCTGCAGCTGTTCAGCACAAAGCAGTTTAGGCTACATCTTTGGTGTAAGATGAAACTTTCTGTAATCTTGAAAAAATGTACACAGAGATAATTAAAATAAATATAACACTGAAGGAGTATATCAACTCAAATAATAAAAGGCTGGAAAGATGGAATAAGCTTTAAACAGATATTTAGATGACATGATAAAACTGAAAAATCAGAGGTTGAAATGAAAAAAAGGCTGGCTATATATGAAGCTGCTCAAGATGAGATGTTTCAAAATATGGTAGAATTAGAGGATATAGCACATAGGGATTCCTGGGAATTTCTGCTGTACTAGAGAAACTGGAAAGACCAGACTGTATTAATTGTATGAAAGCACAAATAAGCAACTGGACTGATATTTCACAGCAGTTGTTACTTGAACGGGCACATCATGTGTAAGCTTCAAACCTGGCCATGAGAAAGCAGCAAAGACCTTTAATAGTTAAGATGCAAACCTATCAACAGAAAGAGTTGATTCTGATAAAACTGTGACAGAAGGACAAAGTACTAAAAGTTGGAGACAGTAGAGTGTTTGTGAAAAGTGATTACTCACTATATACCAGGCAGAAGAGGAAAACATTTATTCCAGCAATCAAGGAATGTTAAGAAGCAGGTATGAGATTCATGCTGCTATATCCAGCTATCTTCAGAATATTTTTTCTTGAAAGGTAAAAGTAATTTTTGATGCAGAACACGCTAAGGAGGAAATACAGAAGTTTGTCCAACAAAAGGTGAGCTATCAAACAGAAGGGAATTCTGTTTCTTATTCTTCTGATGATAAAGCTTATAGGGAGATAATGCCAGTGAAACCTTTTCCAATGTTCCAAAGGAAAATGCTTGAGAAACAGAAAAAAAAACACAGTAGTTGACTAGATGAACCAGGAGTATGTTGGAATGAGCCAGAGACTGGATTTGGGAAATGGATATCAACAGGAAGAAAAATAATAACTTGAAAATGAATGAATAAATGTGGGATTACAAAGCATCAATTACATTTGTGAAATATGACTAAACAGGAAAGCCTGGAAATGTTGGACTTTTTTGACTTTGTTAAACTTGTAGGGGACAACTTCATGTCATTAATGTCTGGACGAACATTAAGGAGAGGGGAAGATGAAGGAAAGAGGTACATGTAAGTAAAACAAATTTTGTTCTTGACAGATTTTTTTTATAAAACATGACATATACTGCATGCTATAAAGTAAAGCTTTTTCAGTTATTCTGGTATGTAATGGGGTTACTAAAAGAAGCAGGTGCCCCTTATTTTCCTTCTTCATTCTTTCTTCTTTTTTCCCAACAAATATCTTTATTAAATTTTCACACATGACATAGACAATCTTGCAGTTATACAAATGAAAAACAAACAACATGACACCACTTTAGTTGCAAACAGTATACATCACAGACACCATTGAAACAACTGTAGTTGTAAATATTATATATTGCTTATAGTCTATCCAGTCATTGTCAGTTAAGCATTATATGGCTCATTCAAGTCTTGCCTCTTAAACCTCATTCCTGTTCTGCATATATTGTTCCCACAATCCCTACATTTTCCTATGCAGTTTGCTCCCTCCCTTTTCTAAAGAACAGCCAAAAAGGAGAACGTGGTGCAAAAGATACACTTTTAAACCAAAAAATGCAGCAGGCAACGTCAAGCCAGCTCCGAGGGATAACCTTTATTAACCACGAAAAACTGCAACATAAATGCTTAATGGTTCATCACATTTTCATCAAGAACTTCATCAGATGCATAAAACATACATCAGGGTGCTGTCTTTATATATATATATATATATATATATATATATATATATATATATATATATATATATATATATTGGTCATCCTTCCCAAATGAATTACAAATCCCAGAGGACCATTAATTAACTAAAAGAAGAGCCTGTTGAAAATCATTCACTAACCCTGCACAAAAAATGAAAGAAATATAAACAAAATGCAACAATAAAAATGCTCACCATTCAATATATGTGCAGTATAAATAAACCAAAATCCTTTGAATTATTCAAGATAAAATCATTCTCCATCCTAAATTTGAAACCAGTTTAACCAAAAGGTTAAATTACTATTAAATTACTTACAATTATAACCAAATACCACCATCTGCTGACAAAAGAAAAAAATACAGTGAAATTAAAAAACACTTATTTAAAATTGTCCAAACACTACATTAAAAACTATGCAAAGAAAGGTAGGTGAAAAAATGTAACATATAAAATGTATTAAAATGAATGAAATGTATAAATATCTAAAACCTATACAAAAATATATGTGGAGATAAAACTTACAAGCACTAATAAGTTTATTCAATACTAAATAACCCCATAGCATAAAAACAAAATACTATAAATAATAACTAACCTATAGTCTAGCCTCCCTTAACTTCAATACTGGGGCAATGGAAACATTTTCATTCAAACCCAGGAGTCTGTTTGCCTCCAAAAGAATTTGACAATAGACAACCAGGGAGTCCATCCTAGTTTATCACAAACCACCTCTAATGTCTATTGGAATTTCCTCTAGCACAAAAAATAAAAACCTTGCCATGGGACAATCAATAGTGTGCTTGTATAAAGCGCTTCTCAAATTTTTATTGCATATATCACTAGTATGCTCATAAATCATTTTCTTTAATTTTCTTTCCATTTTACCCATCTAAAATGTCATGCAACTTTTGCACATCTCAATGTAAACCACCCTGTTTGAAGTGGGTCTATATTGAAACACCGAACGCTGAAAACAGCGAACAATGTTTCATCTACACATTTTCAGCGAAAGCTGAAAATGTCAAAACCACAGAACAGCGATTTCTTTCCTAGGGAAAGAAATTGCTGTTCCAACCCCCCCCCCCAAAAAAAAACATTAAAGACTTCCAAACACATACACACATACCCTAATCCTAATTATACCCCCCAAAAAACAGTAAACAACTAAATACACATATACACGTAACCCAACCATACATCTAACAAAAAAAAACAGCAAATATTTTAAAACATATGCACTTACCTTAACCCGCACCCTAACCCGAAGGTCCGTAACTCTCGCATATTTACATTAACAGTTCTAAACACATACACACTTACCTTAACCCTAATTCTACCTCCCCCAAAACAAAAGTAAACAGCTGAAAACACACACACACGTAACTCAACCATACATCTAACGCAAAATAAAAAACAGTAAACACTTTCATACATATGCACTTACCTTAACCCGCACCCTAACCCTAAGGTCAGTAACTGTTGCACATTCATGCTCAGGAGCTATACTGGACAAAGGACCTCAGAATTCAGCAAAGCAACGAAGTGGTCAAGCGACTTCTTTCCCAGGGAAAGAATTCACTGAACAGCCACTTCGCTGTTTTGCCTGTTCGCCCTACATGTGTTGACGAAAACGCATTTGACAAAATGCGTTTTCGTCGTTCCCCTTTGAATCGCATGTATTATAATACACTAGTAATACACCTATCCCTGGTATTAATCAAAACACTAGCCCTATTGAGTATATAGGCACATTGTGGGCACTTACCACACTTGTATGTGCCCACTTTTTTTCTGATTAAACATAATTTTTTGATTCCATTCCATTAAATCTTTTATATTGAGACCCCTTCCAAATATACACATAAAAGGAACATTACAAATACCACCCAAAGCAGACAAATTAGAGAACCTTTGCCATTCTTTTGCAACAATTTGCCATTGTGTGCCAACATTTGCCACAACAATTCTGTCACTGACAGAACCCACACTGTAAAAGTTGCAGACTCCAAATCTGACCTCAAAGCAGTGACAAGTGGAGTAACACAGGGTTCCATCCTGGGACCTCTCCTGTTTGGTATCTACATCTCTTAAGTACAGGCTAACACAGAAGGCCTCTGGCTAACGAAGTTCGCAGATGACTGCAATCTAGGAGCCATAGTCAAGTCCCCAAATGATGTGGACATCCTGCAGAAGGGCCTCACTGAGACAGATGCCTGGTGTCAGAGCCATGGCCTCAAGCTCAATGCCAAAAAGTGCAGTGTCATCCCCTTTGGTAAAAACTCTGTACCCATGAACTACCACATAGGCAGCAATCTACTTAACACTGAATGTGTGATAAGAGACCTTGGGTTCCAGGTGGACAGTAGTCTCTCCTTTGATAGTCACATCACCACAATAGTCAGGAAGTCCTTCTACGTGGCACACCTCATCATAAAAGGGTTCTCATCCAGGAAAAAAGAGGTAATTGTTCCCCTCTACTTGACACTCATTAGACCCATTATAGAGTACAACGCCCCTTTTGGAATGTACCTCACAAGACATCTGCAGCAGCTGGAAAGGCCACAGAAGTACCTCACAAAGAGGATTACTGGCCTCAAACAAATGCCCTACACTGACCACCTCAAAAAACTCCAGCTTTACTCCATAGCATATCACCTACTCCGAGGTGATCTCTGCCTAACATATAAAGCTATGTCAAACCCAGAGCTGTTAGACATGCTACACATAAAGAAATCCCAATCCCTCCAAGCTACACGCTCTAGGGACCTAAACCTTGTCACCACAATAAACAGGACATGCTGGAGGGATAGATTCCTGTCCCAGAGACTTCCCATACTCTGGAACAGGCTACCCATCTATGTCAAGCAAAGTTCTTCATTAGCACTCTTCAAGAAAAATCTTGATGAGTGGATGGGAAATAGGAAATACACCCCGGGGATCACTTCTGTGTCTCTGCTCGACAGTGGCACAGGAAAATAACTTTCTTGGGTGGCGTAAGCCAGGGAAACTTGTTGGCTAGGCTTACGTAGGCCCTTGGACTGATAGCCCAGTACCTACCTATGAACCTATTCCCACTCCATGATGTTTCTGACAGCATAAGAATCCTCATTAAACTCTGTGATGAACACATGCTTTTACCCTCCACTACTATGATGTCCTGAAGGTAAAGGAGTTTTTACAATTATTCATAGAAACATCAGTCCACAAAATTGGGCTAAACTTATTGTTTCGCCCTTCACTTACTTCCCTATATACTTGGTCAATCAGATTTGTAGGATAATCCCTATCTTTAAACATATTTTTTAAAATCTCACACTCACTCACTTACAAAGTCTCCTTAGTCTGAAGTTATTCTACTAATTCTCACAAATTGCCCTTTCACAATACTCTTTTTTTGCCTATGGGGGTGGGCGCTAGTATAGTGGAGGAAGGAGTTTGAATAGGTCTTTTTTCTATACACTTTCAATTTAAAACTTCCATTATACTTATAAATAGTCACATCTAAATAATTCAACTTCTCACTCTCCACATTGTGAGTAAATCTTAAACAATTAGTTGTATTGGAAATGTAAAGCAAAGATTCCCAAAGTTTAACTTCTAAGTCTATCCAAAAAAATAATTATATCATCCAAAAAACACTTATATAACAGCAAACAATTCTTAAATTGGGAATTCAGAACAAACTTATGTTCTCAAAACAGTAAAATGATGTTGGCATATATGGGGGCACACCTGGCCCATGGCTACACCACTAACCAGCTGGAAGAACTCTCCCTCAAAGAAAATAAAATTATTCTTCAAGATGATGTCTACCAATTCCAAACAAATATGAAAATCATTAAAGAATAAATTCCAATACTCATTAATAGCTTCCTCAAACTATGTTAGACCTATGTCATTGGGGTGTACAACCAAATAAGTCCACTATGTCTAGAATGACAAAGAGTAAATGTTCACTATACAACTTGGGTTTTACACTTCTCAAAAAAATCCCAAGAATCCTTCAAAACACTATCATCATCCATCGGGATCTTTTTCAACTTGACATCAAGGTATCTTGCTAAAGGGGCAGTTACTGAACCCTCAGCGGATACAATAGGCCTCAAATGTGGATCCATAACATTCTTGTGAATTTTTGGTATACCAAAAATTGTGGGAACACAAGGCCTGTCTTTATGTAAAAAAATATATGTGTCCAAATCTATAAGACCTTCAAGCATTAAATCTTTCATAGCCAAGTATATATGTTTGTATGCTATATTAATTTTGTTTTTCGAAACTCCAAAGTTTTTATTAGAATCACTAAGTATCTCCATCATTTTTGCCTCATATACCAAAGTGTCCATAAGTACAGTACCACCACCCCCTCCATATCTGGCTTTATTACTCTTAAATATTTATTATCCCTTATTTGTTTTAATAAAACTTTCTCCTCCTTAGATAAATTAGGGGAAAACCGATTGTTCAAAACACCTGCTCTAAGTTTTTTCTCTACCAAAACCTCTAAATTCTTTAATTGCGAGTGTTGGGGTGGGTTAAATGTGCTTGTCCTTTTTAAATGTTCCTCAGCCCCACAACCATCTCTGTCACCATAGATAACTTCCATTTTTTTCTTAAAAACAATTTCAAATCAATAATTACTTTGCTAATATGGGATTTTTGCCTTGGAATAAAATGAAAACCCTTGGAAAACAAGGAAAAGTATATCTCATTTACTTCCAAATCACTATAATTAAAAATATTATACCCGTCAAGGGTAAACCTAAAACCTTCCTTAACTATGCCTTTTTTAGGACTACTGGGGTGTCAGTCTTTACATACACTTAAAATGTCATCATACCTTTCCCCCTCCCCCTGCCCCTCCATTGGTACTGGTTATATTGAGAGAACTGTTTGTTCCTTAATCTCTCGGACCTCCAGAGAAGCTGGTATTCTAAAGGGTCTTCCAGGTTTAAATCCCCTTCAGGCTCTGTGTGACAATTATCATCCCATAGAACTCATTGTTGGTGCTATAATCCCTGTCATTACTACCATTTACACAATAACTATCATCTCCTCTATTAAATGAGCTACCCTTACCCTTAGGTTTAGGGTAACTCAGATATTTCTGGTACTCAGTCATATCCCTCCCCAGTTTCTTTTTTTTCCCATAAAACATCTCTTGGCATTTTTTATCCACAAATTCCCTTATAGAAAAATATTGTTTTCAATGCTCTTCCACAGTGAATAACAAAGCACTTACTATTTTTGGTTAACAGCATCAATCTGCTTTATAATTACAACCATTTCTCTCTCATTGTTCTTAGAACTCTCATGATGTCAAAACCAGCTCTATCAAAAATAGCAAGTAATTCCTTATGGAAGTCAGACCCTTCACAAACATTGTTAGGGTACTTCCATAACCTAAGACCTTTTGGTACTACACCAACATTATATAATACACTCCTTTAAATATAAAATGTCCAAATTCAAAGTCCTGTGCTTCAGTAGAAGAGACTGCAGATGTTGAAGATCGTTTGAATAACTATCATTAAAAGAATCATTGTCCGGTATCACAGAACCATTAAAAACTAAACTTCTTAGTTAACTAAGAACTTAAGTCAATATCACTACCAGCTAGAGGAAATTACAATAGACATTAGAAGTGGTTTGTGGGGAAACTAGGACTGAATACCGGGAGGTCTCTTTGCAAATTATTTTGGAGGCAAACAGACCCCTGGGTTTGAATGAAAATGTTTCCCTTGCCCCAGTATTGAAGTTAAGGGTGGCTAGACTATAGGTCAGTTATTATTTATAGTATTTTGTTTTTTATGCTTCCAATATGGGGTTATTTAGTATTGAGTAAACTTATTAGTGCTTGTAAGTTTTTTCTCTATATATATTTTTTTGTATAGGTTTTATATATTTATACATTTCATACATTTTAATACATTTTATATGTTTGATTTTTTCACCTACCTTTCTATGCCTAGCTTTTAAAGTAGTGTTTGGACAATTTTAAAGAAGTGTTTTTTAATTTCATTTTAATTTTTTCTTTTGTCAGCAGATGGTGCTATTTGGTTATAACTGTAAGTAATATAATAGTAATTTAACCTTTGGTTAAAGTGGTTTCAAATTTAGGATGGAGGGTGATTTTATCTTGAATAATTCAAAGGATTTTGGTTTATTTATACTGCACATATATTGAATGGTGAGCATTTTTATTGCTGCATTTTGTTTATATTTCTTTCATTTTTTGTGTAGGGTTAGTGAATGATTTGGAACAGGCTCATCTTTTATTTAATTAATGGTCCTCTGGGATTTGTGGTTCATTTGGGAAGGATGACTAATATATATATATATATATATATATATATATATATATATATATATATATATATATATATATATATAAATATAAATATAAAAAGACAGCACACTGATGTATGTTTTATGCATCTGATGAAGTTCTTGACGAAAACGCAGTGACCCGTTAAGCGTTTATGTTCCCTTTTCTAAAGATCCAAATTTCAGTTGTTTTATGTCTGTTACTATAGTCACTACTTCTAGTAAAGTTGGGGTAGACTTTGATTTCCATTTTCTAGTAATTGCTTTTTGGCAGCCACCATAATTAGACTCAGCAAGTCTTTACTATGTAGAGGCAATTCCGATTCTGTATCATAACTCAAAAAAAATAATTTCCCCAGTCAAACCAATCTGCTCACCCAGAATTTCTGACAGAGTGGTTTGCAGGGAATCCCTAAAGTCTGACAGCTTATTACACTCCCAAAAAATATTTTCCCAGCCACCTCTTTCTTGCCCGTCACAACTCCAACACTTGCTATCCACCTGCGGAAAATGTCTTTGGAGTCTACTCGGGGTATAAAAATATCTATGTAAACAATTGCAGGCAAAGATCCTAACTCTTCTAGACTTTTTTGTATATATATGTATATATGTATGTATATATATATATATATATATATATATATATATATATATATATATATATATATCCTACCATTGTCTCTTTGTGAATTGCTTATCAAATCTCTCTTCCCAATCCTTTCTAAACTCCTCTGATTGATTCTTATAATTAAAGTGCAGTATTTTATATGCTATTCCTTTTTTAACAGCAGCTTCTGTTCTAGATTCTATTAAAAACTCTACCAGTGCTGGTCTTTCATTAAGGAGCCCCCTATTTCTTTCTCTTTCCCTATACTCTGATATCAATTCCTGATAGGGAAGGTAATATCTAACCTGCAATCCAAATAAATTCTTGGCCTCTTCCCATTCTATTACCTTTCCCTTTCTAGTTATTTGCTCCCAATACCTTTGTTCCTTTGCCAGTTTTCTCCAATAAATTCCAGCCCCCCCTTGCCTATAATCGGTATCCCTGATCACAGCCATCCCTATCGGCAAAATCTCTTTTCTCCATTCTCGCATTGGTTTGGTTCTTAGAATATTCCCTGTTATTTTATGCATCCAAAATCCCAAGCTCTCCTTATTTCATGAGCTTCCTCGCTGTAGCAGCATCATTCCTTTCCACTTTGAGTTATAGTTATCTGGTTGTGCTATGTACAAGAGCCTTTAATGTGTTGCTGTAAAATGCCCCCTCAAATTGGGTAATCCTAGTTCCACCTTATTCTATTGGAAGAATCAGCTTATCCCACTTGACCCTTGCTGTCTTCCCTTCCCAGATAAAATCCTACAACTCTTTTTTAATTGCTATCCACAGCTTCTCCTCTGGTTGATAAAAATATGCCTGACCTGTATAAAAGATTAAAGGGACTAAAACATTTTAATGGCTTGTATCTTAGTAACCATATCCATATAACAAAGCTTTAAGTTTCTCAATATTTGTATTATATTCTGTTTAGTCTCCTCCCACATATCCTTAGCTGCCACAACAGAGTAATTTCTAATCCATACTCCTAAATACTTCATTTTATCATGTCCCCATAAATATTAGACCAATTCATGTTGTTGTGTCTTTCGGCTTTTCCCGGTTAGGGGTCGCCACAGCGGAACTCCGGTCCGCTAATGATTGGTAGTTGATTTTTACATGCTGAGTTACCAGCCCTGACGCACAACCTTCAATTAAGGTACGCCCGTTCGTGTGTGGGTACATAATTTACCGCTATTGCCTCTGTTTCAGCTTCATTAAATTTGTATCCTGAGAAGATATGAAACTGTCTTAAAATGTTCCACAACACTATACTGTCCCTTTCTGATTTTTGTCATGTATAAAATATCATCTGCAAACAGAGCCAGCTTTTCTTGACTACCATACCAGTTATATCCTTGAATTTCTAAATCCATTATTTTCTTTGCCTTTGGCTCTAAATATAATGCAAACAACAAAGGGGAAAGCGGATGACCCTGCCTGGTTCCTGTACTCCAGCAGAAATTATTGGGGAGGACCCCACCCCCCTTAATTAGCACCTCAGATTCCTCATATTTTCTTCTAATCAACCTTATAATTGTATCAGGGTAAGCAAATGCTCCATTGCCCTGCTCATGAAATCCCAGTCTATTCTGTCAAATACTTTCTCTGCATCAAGACCCACCAATAAAAGGGGTATTTTCTTGCATTCTGCTTCCCTTTGGATCATCAATGTTCTGTTAATATTGTCAAATGTTTGCCTCCCCGCCACAAAACCACACTGCTCCATATCTATCAATTTTGATATAACTTTTGCCATTCTTTTAGCCATTATAGACATAAACACTTTATAAACATGGTTTAGTATTGAAATGAGCCTGTATGAAGCTGGATCCAATGGATCTTTACCTTCTTTAGGTATTACCGTTACCACCACCTTCTTCCAAGTACTTCTCCTAAACAAAACCTTCCAGATCTTTATCAGTTTTTCCCTCCAAACTTCCACAGGAATACCAGCTATACCTGGGGACTTTCCTGTAGACAGGTTATACATAGCAATTTTTATCTCATCCCTTCCTAGCCTAACTGTTAGTAATTGAGACTCATCTACCTCTAACTTTGGCATATTTAATTCTTCCATAAATATTTCCATGTGTACCTTTTTTGATATCCATATTTCTCTGCCTTGTACAAAATTTCATAAAATTTCGGAAATAATTCTAATACTTCTACAGGGTATCTTCCTTGTTATAGGCTCCCTAAGCTTGGTGACAGACCTTTCCACTTTCTGTCGCCTGAGCTGTTGTGTTAAAAGTTTTTGTGCTCTAGAATTATTATCAAAAACAGTTGCTTAACAGCAATCTTTCTAAACTTGTGCATATTGTCAAAATAATCCCTTATTTTCTGTTTAGCATTCTGCAGTTGCTCCTTTTCTTGTTCTGAGAGATTCCCCCTATTTTGCAATACTTTAAACATTTGTCAATCCCTCTAAATAATTCTTGTTACTGTTTAACCATATCTCCCTTTCTTTTATTTCCACCCTAGTTATAAACTCCACTTTAATTTAATCCCACTCCATAGCTATGTTTTCAGAAGAAAATTCTGTCTTCTCTAGTAGCTCTTGAATTAATTCCAAAACCCATTCCGTAAATTCCTCTCTTTTGAACCGATAGGTGGGAAAGCACCAGTTTCTCATTTTTATTTCATTATCTTGCGTTTTTATTTCAGCTATTATTGGCACATGATCTAAAATAGTTATTGGGTGCATTTCATGACATTCAGTTAAGTGCACATGTTCCTGTGAGATGTAAAATCTATCTAGCCTAGCCCAGTTTTTGTATGTTGGTGAGTAATGTGTAAATTCACTCATAAAGCCTGGTACTGAATTCACATCTTCCATGCCAAACATTTTCATGAATTTCTTCAAAAATCTACCCTCATTTGTTATATTTTCCCTTCTAGGCCCCCAGACACATCTTCACTGTTGCAAACCAAATTCCAGTCTCCAACTATAAGTAACATTCCTTGCTAAAAGCTGATTATTCTCCCAAAATTTTCTTAAGCTCCATTATAGCAGTTTTAGGGAGGATATAAATGTGTGCCAGTGTAATCCTCCTCCCTAGCCAGTAGCCCCTTAGTACTTTGTATCTTCCATTATTATCTTTTTCCCTCTTCTATCACTGTTGGAGCTCCCCTTGCAGTTAATATAAATACACCTCTTTTCATTTGCCCCAGATATTCATCTCAATAACCATATTGAAAACCTTTCTTTATCAAATTCACATGTTCAGTTCTTTCCAGGTGTGCCTCCTGTAGCATAGCTGTTTGCACTCTACATTTCTTAATATAATTCACTACTCTTTCTTATTTATGTTTAGCTGTAAGACCATTGAAATTAAAAGACATTACAGAAAACATCATTTTTTTATATAGTTATTATTACCACCCTTTATGTATAACTGCTTTTTTGTTAAATGTCTATTTCCAGCCCGCCATACTGCATTTTTGATCTGGGACACTCCTCCCAATCTAGTGTCATTAGTTCATTCCACCTAATCGTGAGAGAACATTTGAGAAGGCCAACCCACTTAGATTCTTAACCTTGAATTATCTTCTGTTCCAGCTTTCTCCTTTTCCATTCTACAAAAAAAAATTCTAAGCTTTTTTCCCCCCTTTCCTGTAACTAGTCTAGTCCAGATACAGATTTGCTGTATCCTGAACTGTTTGTAAGCTCCTCAGCCCCTCAAGGCTGTCTATGTTGGAGGGAAGCCTGCTAGGTTATCAGTGGGAGTGGTAAGCACTAGGTAACCTATCTACCATATAAGGAGTGGTTTCTGGCTGGGAAATTATACTTATTGGCCGTTTGGGCAGTTTTTCCATCTCTCTCAAATTTCTGATTTAAAAGCCTGCATTTGCACTTGTTTCCCCCCTTTCCTGTGACTAGTCTAGTCCAAATACAGATTTGATGTATCCTGGACTGTTTGTAAACTCCTGAGCTCCCCAAGCCTGTCTGTGTTGGAAGGAAGCCTGCTAGCTTATTGGTGGGAGTGGTAAGCACTAGGTAACCTATCTACCTCATAAGGAGTGGTTTCTGGCCCAAAAATTGTAGTTATTGACCGCTTGGGCAGTTTTTTCATCTCTCTCAACTTCCTGATTTAAAAGCCCACATTTGCATTTGTTTCCCCCCTATCCTGTAACTAGTCTAGTCCAGATACAGATTTGCTGTATCCAGGACTGTTTGTAAGCTCCTGAGCCCCCCAGCCTTTCTGTGTTGGAGGGAAGCCTTCTAGCTTATCATTGGGAGTGGTAAGCACTAGGTAGCCTCTCTACCACAAGATGAGTGGTTTCTGGCCCAGATATTATGGTTTATTGGCCTTTTGGGCAGTTTCTTCCATCTTTTTCAACTTTCTGGCTTAAAAGCCTGCGTTTGCACTTGTTTCCCCCCTTTCCTGTAAATAGTCTAGTCCAGATAAAGATTTGCTGTGCCCAAGACTGTTTGTAAGCTTCTGAGCCCCCCAAGCCTTTTCGTGTTGAAGGGAAGCCTTCTAGCTTATCAGTGGGAGTGGTAAGCACTAGGTAGCCTATCTACCACAAGAGGAGTGCTTCCTGGCCCAGAAATTGTAATTTTTGGCCGTTTGAACAGTCTTTCCATCTCTCTCAACTTTCCGGTTTAAAAGTCCGCTTTTGCGCTTGTTTCCCACCTTTCCTGTAACTAGTCTAGTCCAGATACAGACTTGCTGTATCCAGGACTGTTTGTAAACTTCTGATTGGTGCCAGAGTCTGCTCTTCAGTTTTTCCCTTAGATATACTGGTTCTCTCCTCTCCTGCACTTATACTAGCTTATTAGTCTAGCACTTTACCAGACTTCTTGTAGCAATTATTGTAGCACACAAAAGTGCTGCCAGCACTAAACGTTCTACAAGGAAACAGATCCAGTACTTATTATCAATGCCCACCCCTCCAGGCATGTCTAAAGGTTAGTTCCCTGTGCTTTCTCCTATTAACCTGGTGAACTTGGGCTTCGTGAAGCAATGTAGCAACTGCCTCACGTACAGCGACAACCCTCTCCTCCTACCTCCCAACACTCAGACTTGTGAGAGATGCACTTATATATCCAAATTGGAAGCCACACACTCTCCAGCCAAGACCAGAATAGCTGGTCAAAAGGAGAAGGTCAACACTTGCATCACACCACATGGAACACATAGCCCTCCAGAACACACACCAGCACTGCCTTCACATAAAAACACAAACCACACACCTACCTTTGTGGAGGCTCTCAATAAAAATCTACTCAAGCAGCAGAGACCTCCAAGGCAGAAATGCACTCAACCACCACAACACAATACTAATCACAAGACACATAACTCTCCTAAACAGTGTGCCACTCAACCAAAGCCCCTACAGCAAAACAGCCTGCCCAACACACTAGTCATAGGTGACTCGATAGTGAGGCACACTGATGTCCCACTCACTAGGTTGAATAAGGAGAAAGTAACAGTCAGCTGCCTGTCAGGTGCCAGGATCTGCCACATAATGCACGCACTCGGGTCCCTCAACAACAGGTCCAAATATTACTCTGTCATTGTACATGTGGGTGTGAATGACCTGAGACGTACCTCCCTGGACTACATTAAAAGAGACATGGGGGAGCTCTCAGATTATGTAGCCCAGATGGGTATGACCCTAGCCCTGGGCAGCATCCTACCATCACCCAGAATGATAGCACAGTACAAGCAGAAAATGATTGATTTCAACAATTGGCTAAGTTTCTGGTGTCATTCTAAGGGGATCCAGTATCTGTCTGCCTGGGATGACATAACTCACAGACCTCGATGCTTTGCCAGAGATGGCCTGCATCTGTCACCCCTGGGCTTCTGGATACTGGCCAAGGCTCTTGCGGCCTCTGTAGTGTCTGTTTTTAGGCGGTGTTCCAAAGACCAAATTACCACCGTAACAGCTACAAACAAATGCAATCTGAGGGTCACACTGCTCAACGTTAGAAGTCTAAATCTCAAATTGCACTCACTCAAAGAACTCCTTAAAATGGAGAACATCAACATTTGTGCTGTAACAGAGACCTTGTACAAGGCAGCAGAAAGCACCCCTGCACTACCAGGCTATAAATCATTCCACACCTTTCAGTCCCAGGACTTGGACCGAAGCTCCAAAGGCAGTGGTGTTTACATATTCATAAAGGATGCACACACCTCCAGACAGGTAGCCCAACATAATGCATCAGAGATACGTTAGGTGCACCTAATATTGGGTAAGACAGCGATTCAGGTTGTAGCCTGCTATAGGTCCCCAACCATGTCCCAAGACTCACACTCTACGTTCCTAAGCACCCTGGAGAATATTAGGGTCCAACCTAACACTCTCTTGCTAGGCGACTTCAACTACCCCTCCATTAATTGGGTAAACTACTCATGTACCAATACACTTGCGCAACGTTTCCTGGAGTTCATTAATTCCAATGTCCTGGACCAGCTCATTCTTACCCCCACTAGAGGTAGCAACATCCTTGACCTGGTCATTACTAACATGGGCAACCGTTGCTCTACACCAATAGTCAGCTCTTCCCTGATTAGATCCAACCACAAACTAATCACCTTGGAAATCCACATCCCTCCTACCCCCCCACCCCCGCAAAGGTAACCACCATAAAAAACTTCTCCAAAGCTAACTTTGGGCCCCTAAAAACAGAGGTGGCTTACTTCATGGCAACCATGCAAATGGAGATTAGTTGCATGACCGCAGAATCATACACCAATGCAATGTACAAACACGTACACAAATGCATGGATTTCACCATACCCAATAGAACCAAGACGCTCTCCTCCAAAAAAGGGAGCCAATTTGGTGGTCCCCTGCCATAAACAAACTCTACAAAAGAAGAAGGAAACTGATGTGGAATAAGGTGAAGTTCCAAGACTGGAAAAACTCCCTTATCAGCCTCAACAAAAAGTTGAGATCCCTCATCAAATCCTCTAATGCTAGCTATGAAAACAGAATTGCAGCAGATAGTAAAGACATCCACAAGGCCTTCTATAGTTACATAAAGAATCTCCACAGCAATACCCAGATTTCCTCTGAGCTACTGCACAATGATTGATTTCAACAATTAGCTAAGTTCCTGGTGTCATTTTAAGGGGATCCAGTATCTGTCTGCCTGGGATGACATGACTCACAGACCTTGATGCTTTGCCAGAGATGGCTTGCATCTGTCACCCCTGGGCTTCCAGATACTGGCCAAGGCTCTTGCAGCCCCTATAGTGCCTATACCAAGCCAACTGATACCGCCAGTATACTGGTCGACAGATTCAGTGCCAACTTTACTCCTCTCCCCCCCAAAGGACCAATCACAATACCAGTAGATTGCCAGGCACCCAGTATTACTGCTGCACAGGTTAAAACAGCACTGTCCAAGGCCAAGAATACAGCTTCTATGGGACCTGACAATATCCCTAGTTGTCTTCTACATGAACTACAGAGTGAACTGGCACCTCACCTGCGTGTCCTGTTCAATCACAGCCTCACCTCAGGCTTTGTCCCTACCAAATGGTGCACTGCTACAGTCATCCCTCTCCACAAAGGAGGAGCGACTACAGACCCTGGGAACTATCGCCCCATTAGCCTGACGAGTCTGATATACAAAGCTATGGAATGCATCATCATGGACCTAATAAACAAAGATATATGGAATCTCTAAACTCTGGATCCCACACAGTTTGCTTTTGTGAAGGATAGATCATGTCTGCTCAACTTGGTCGACTTCTTTGAGTCAGTCACCAGAGCTGTGGATGAAGACAAGGTTGGTTCATACAGCCTACCTTGATCTGGCCAAGGCTTTTGATACCATTCCCCACTCAGGAATCATAGAAAAACTGACTAAGCTTGACATCAACCCCTATATCACTAGGTGGGTTGCAAACTGGCTCACAGATAGAACCCACAGTGTGAAAGTAGCTGACTCCCATTCAGACTGCCAACTAGTCACAAGTGGAGTCCCACAGGGTTCAGTCCTGGGTCCTCTCCTGTTTGGTATCTACTTCTCTGAAGTCCAGGCCAACATGAAGGGACTCTGGCTGCCAAAGTAAAGTTCACGGACGATTGCAAGTTGGGAGCTGTTATTAACTCCCCAATTGATGCTGACATCCTACAGAATGGCCTCACTGAGACCAACGACTGGTGTCAGAACCATGGCCTTAAGCTCAATGCCAAAAAATGTCATCATCCCCTTTGGGAAAAACCTGGTTCCCATGAATTAACACATTGATGGTAGGGGTCTATATCATATATTCAAAATTACAAAATATCGAACACCATAAGTTCGAACTTGGAATTTCGAATTATGATAACATCGAATGCTCAGAATAGCGAATTTTTTTCCCAGGGAAAAAATTTGCTGTTCCAAGAAACATACACACAACACAAGCACACCAAAATAAATAAACCACACACACACAGTTAACAAAACCCAACCCTACACTAAATCATACATACATTACTAACTATCCACTTACCTTAACCCGCACCCTAACCCTAAGGTCTGTAACTATCGCACACATACCCTACGAAACTATATACAAACAAACTAATTAATAAACACACATACAGATAACAAAACCCAACCCTACACTACACTATACATACATTACTAACTATCCACTTACCTTAACCCGCACCCTAATCCTAAGGTCCGTAACTATCGCACCACAGTGGAGGAAATAGTGAAGCCACAGAGCAGCCCACCAAAATCTTGCCCTAGGTAAGATTTCGATGTTCTGGGGCTTCGCTATTTTCATCCTTCAATGTAGTGGGTTCGATATTATAACATTTGAAGTTTTACATCTTCGAAGTTATAATATAGACCTGATGGTAGTCAACTGAACACAGAAGACATTATAAGAGATCTGGTAACACAGGTTGACAGCAACCTCTCTTTTGGTCACCACATTGCCAATGTGATCAGGAAGTCCTTCTATGTGGCACATCTCATTACTAAGGGTTTTGCATCCAGGCAGAAAGAGGTCATCGTCTCCCTCTATTCTTCCCTCATTAGGCCAATCATCGAGTACAATACCCCATTTGGCATGTACTTCACTAGACATCTGCAACAACTGGAGAGGCCACAAAAGTACCTCACAAAGAGGATTCTAGGCCTTAAACACTTATCCTATATGGACAGAATCAAAAATCTCCAACTACTCTCTGTATCATATCGCCTACTTAAAGGTGATCTCTGCTTGACTTACAAAGCCATGTCTGACCCAGCTCTGTTAGAAATGCTACATCTAAAGAAATCCCAATCCCCCTGCACCACACACTCCAGAGACTTCAACCTCATTACCACAATTAACAGAACATGCTGGAAGGACAGGTTCATAACCCAGAGACTGCCCATGCTATGGAACAGACTTCCCATACATGTCAGGCAAAGCACCTCACTGACCCTCTTCAAGAGAAATCTTGATGAGTGGATGGGAAACAGAAAATTCACCCCAGGGATAACTCAAGTGGCTCTACTCGACAGAGGCACTGGGAATTAAGGTTGCGTGGCACTATGCCAGGGTAATCCTATGGCTAGGATTGTAAAGGCCCCAGGGCCATTAGCCTAGTACACATCTATGAACCTATGAACCTATGCATATACTGTTAGGCAGGTCTTTTATACAGTTGCTTCTTCTCATATCCACTTGTGCCTATGCCGCATCTTACATAACTTTTTGTTTTCTTCTTTCTTCTTGATAAATTTTAAGAAATGTAGGCACTGCATTGTAAAAACAGAAGAAAGCATGGACAGAAGACAATGATACAAATAAAATATTGTAGAACTGAAACTGCAAACCAATGCTCCGGTCCCACCAATGAGCGAACAAGGGCTGAATAATCCACAAGGTGATATAGGAACTCACAGTTTATTAAAAATATACCAAGTGCACACGATCAACGATAACATAAATGAACAGCAGGATCCATTCAAATGCAAGGCACTGGAACGGAGCCCCAAAACATCAAACAGGACAGTGCAAGACAGAATAATACTCCTAAAAATCAGTTAAGCACTTTCAACCATTTACATGGTCTTCATCAGAACTAACAGTATACGCCAAAAACAACTCAATTTAAAACTTCTTTGGCGCCAAAAATTTGCTTACTAACATTTTAAAAATGTATTACATCACTTCCTATAAGGCATATACCTGCCAATACGGAAATACATTCATCTAATGTATACTTCTAACGTTAAATGCGTTCAGCCATAAAATTGCAATCTACCTTTTAGACATTTTTTAAAAAACATTTTTTAAGAAACATAATTATCATCTCAAACAGTGCACATCTAAAAACAACATATGAATTACAAATTGAATATGACTGTACGACAAATACTACGAATGGTAAAGAAATTTTTCCAGCAGTCTTTAAGCCCATTTCAGAACCAGATGAACAAGCATATAAAAATAATGCTTCAATAAAGAATATGTATGAGTGTAGTTAATGTCTTACAGTAAGCTATCTATGGATATAAATAATAAAAATATAAAAATGAAGACGGAATAGTAAATCCTGAAATAATTCCCAGCGCAAATTGAAGCCTAATAAAAATGCTAATAAATATACTAATAATATCTAAAACAGAAGTGCTGTGGATAATAATTAAATATCACTACCTGTGGGATGTAATAAAATTGTTGCATAAATATATGAATATTGTTCGCTCATTGGTGGGACCGGAGCATTGGTTTGCAATGATACAAATAAAATTAATATGTTTTTTCTTGCCTTTGTACAGGTGGATGACTGGATTAAGGCCCTTGGTTTGATCTACTAAGTTTTAAGGGGAAGCAAGTAACTATAAGAACACTGCATATAATGAAAAGTTTTCCTGTAGCAAGTAAATGTTCATAATGCAGCATGAGAAGTTTGTAGCAAAAGGCAACTGCTTATCGGGTTCTTATGTTTCTATGGAGACAATCTGATAAGGGGCAATAACATACTTCTTTCTTTCAATGACTAAGAGATATTGTTTTCTGAAAGCATTTTGATTGTTTTCTACATCTATGAGAGGAACAAAGATAAGACAAAAACAGACAGCACTCAGTGTAAGCAGAAGCACAGGCTGTACCATGCATCTTAGTGGGTCTAAATTAGATGATCGAAGTTTTACTACTTCGAATCAGTAAACATCGAACACTACTGATCGAAGTAGTAAAACATCAAATCATCATTAAAACATTTTTTAAAACAAAAAAAAATAAAACAAAAAGGTGTAGGCAGGGGCAAGCCCCCCTGCATCCCCCCACGTGAGTGATCGCACTACAGTGTAAGAAACGGAAATCTTCTGTTTCTGCACTGTATTGCACTGCAGCTCAATCTCTGAGTTGGTATATTTAAGTAGCGGGGGTGTGGGGGGCTTGCCCCCACGTGAGGGGGCTGCAGGGGGGCTTGGCCCCCTGCCTATATCCTTTTGTTTTATTTTTTTTTTTGTTTTAAAAAAATGTTTTAATGATGATTCAATGTTTTACTACTTCAATCAGTAGTTTTCAATGTTTAATGATTTGAATTAGTAAAACTTTGATCATCTAATATAGACCCCATCTTAGCATGGATAACCTTTATTATACATTAATTCAAGCCTATGAGTGTGGATGTCAGTCTGGGACAATTGTTCCTATTGAAGGGAGGGGTTAAACTTCATTATTTGAATATGTACATCGATTTGTGTGTTCGTATTAAGTTAATGTGTTCTGGGGGTGTTCTAGGGTTGTTTGTTTGTTTGTTTGTTTGTTTGTTTGTTTGTTTGTTTGTTTGTTTTTATGAGTTTTCATTAAAACAAAAAGGTTTTGTAAGATGTGACATATGTTCAAATGTATATGACAAGAAACAACTGTGTAAAAGATAACCTGCCAAAAATGAATCAATGCATGTAACACAAAAGTTGAAACTAGACATTTAAAACAAAAGCTGTTACACATAATAGTTGGAAATAATAACTTCTTATCCCAATAACACTTCCCATGTTATCTTGAAATATGAATGGTCTCACATATGTATACAAAAAAGAAAGAGTAGTGAAGTATATTACAAAATGCAGAGTGTAGATAGCTATGCTACGGGAGACACATTTAGAAAGAATTGAGCATGTGAATTTGATAAATAAAGGATTTCAGGATGGCTATTTAGCAGAATGTCTGGGACAAAGGGAAGGGGATTACTTGTATTAATTGCTAGAGGAGCTCCAATAGTCGACAAATGATAATAATTGTAGATTTGTAGTACCAAGTGGCTACTGTCAAAGGAGGAAGATTACACTAGCATGTATTTATGTTCCACCTAAAACTGCTATAATGGAGCATAAGAAAATTCTGTGAGAAATAACCAGCTTTCAGTAGGTAATATTACTTATAGGTGGAAACTGGAATTTGATTTGCAACAGCAAGGATGTATCTGGGGGGCCTAGAAGGGAAAATATAGCAAAAGAGGATAGATTATTGAAAAAATTTAAGAAAATATTTTGTATGAAAGATGTGATTTCATTAGTAGGAGTTCAGAGAGAGAATTTACATATTATTCTCCAAGGTACAAAAACTGGGCTAGACTAGACAGTAATTATATTTCACAAGAACATGTGCATTTATTAGAAAGTTTTGATAAGCATCCAATAACTATTTCAGATCATGGGTAAATAATAACTAAAATAAAATAGCAAGGTAATGAAACAATAATTAGACATTGGAGGTTCCTTATCTATCTGTTAAATAGAGAAGGATTTAAGGAAAGGGTAGTGGAAATTATTCAGGAGATATTAGGAAAGATAGAAATTTCTTATGAAAATATAGCTGGGGTGTGGGATAAAATTAAAGTGGAGTTTAAAAATAGGGTAGAAATAAAAGAAAAAGAGATATGGTTAAGAAGTAACAAGAATTATTTAGAGGGATTGACAAAGGTTGAAGCGCTGCAGCTTGGGGGAATCTCAGAGAACAAGAAGAGGTGCAGCTGAGAGTGGTAAAGAGAAAATAAGGGACTACCTTGATAATATGCATGAATTTAGAAAGATTGCTGTTAAGCAACTGTTTTTTGATAATAACTCCAGAGCACAAAAGCTTTTAGCAAAACAGTTCAGGCAACAGAAAGTAGAAAGGGTTGTTGCAGAGCTTAAGGAGCATATAATAAGGAAAATAATCAGAGAGCCTGTTAAAGTATTAGAAATATTTAAGTATTTTATGAAAATCTGTATAAAGCAGAGAAATGTAGAAATCAAGAAAAAGTGCAAAAGGAAATATTTATGGAAGAATTAAATATACCAAGGTTAGAGGTAGATGAGGCTCAATTACTAACAGCTATAGGAGGAGATGCAATAGAAATAGTGATATATAACCAATCTACAGGAAAGTCTCCAGAAATAGATGGTATTCTAATGGAAGTTTGGAAGCTAGGAGGGAATAACCTGATAAAGATCTGGAAGATTTTCTTTAACAGTATTTCAAAAGGAAGAGTAGTATCAACAACCTGGAAGAAAGTGGTGGTGGCCTGTAATACCTACAGATGGTAAAGCCCCATCAGATCCAGCTTCATACAGGCCCATTTCAATTCATAACTATGATTTAAAGTGTTTATGTCCTTAATGGCTAAAAGGATGGCAAAGGTGATGCCCAGATTGATAGATATGGATCAGTGCGGTTTTGTGAAGGGGAGACAAACATTTGACAGCATTAACAGAACAATGATGATCTAGAGGGAAGCAGAATGTAAGAAAATATAACTGTTGTTTGTGGGTCTTGATGCAAAGAAAGCATTTGACAGAGTAAGCTGTGATTTTTATCAGTAAGGCAATGGAAGCATTTGCATTCCCTGATGAAATGATAAGGTTGATTAGTAGGATCTATGAAGGATCAGAAGTTAAAGGGGGGGTCCTCTCTAATATGTTCTGTTTGAGTAGAGGAAGTACGTAGGCGTGTCCTCTTTCCCCTTTATTTGTGTTTATATTTAGAACCACTAGCAAATAAAATAAGGAACGCAGAAATTTAAGGATATAATTGGTATGGTAATCAAAAACATCTGTCTTTATTTGCAGATGATATTTTTTTAAACCTGATAAAAACAGGAAAAGGACATTTCAGTGTTGTGAAACATTCTGAGACATTAATGAAGATAAAACAAAGATAATAGCTGTAAACTATTTACCCACACACAGACTGGTTCAGCCACACCCATACTTATGGGGAGAAACAGAGTACAAAGGATTAGTCTACTACTTTGTACTCTGTTTCTTGTTAGTCCTGTCACCCTCTTAGTCACAGGTGGGATAGCAGACTTTACTTGAGCCCCCAGATTACCTCTGTTTTCATATTTACAAGGAGATGATAAAGTGAAGTACTTAGGAATATGGATTAAAAAGGATTATATTATAGCAGCTAAGGATATATGGGAAGAGACTAAAAAGATAATACAAAAACTGAGAAATTTAAAGGTCTATTTTATGGATATGGATTGCAAGATACATGCAGCGAAAATGTTTTAGTCCCTTTTTATTTTATACACTGGTTGGTCATTTTTTTATCATCCTGTGGAGTCGCTGTATACAGAAATTAATAAATAGTTGAAGGATTTTATCTGGGAGGTGAATAGGGCAAGACTCAAGTAAGATAATTTGATCCTTCCAATAGAACAAGGTGGTTTGTGATTACTTGATTTGAATAAGGTATTTCAGAGCTACACGGTTAAGGTTGCTATTCATAGTGCAAGCAGAATACTATAATTCAAAGTGGAAATGGATGCTGATGACACAGGGGGAAGTTCGAGAAATAAGGAAAGACTGGGATTTTGGATCCATATCCTTAAGGTCAATAACAATAATCCTACATTATATTATGTAGAATACAGAGGTCCAAATGGAGAAATGATAAGTCAGCAATCAAAGGAGAGTAGTACTGCTGAAACTGAATTCATCCTCAAGTCTTGGAGAGTACTTTCACGAAGTGGACCCTGTTTTTTACAAAATCCCACCAAGATGACACTGATATATAGACAGTATTTTATATAGCATATATTATGGACAGAAGTAGGTCAAAATTAAAACAGATGGCTGGGTGCATAAGACCCAGTTTAAAAAGTACCCAATCCTGGTAGACACACTGGAGCCAAGACTGGAAAAAATGACAGTGTAGAATCCTCAAGATACGGAAACATTCCTTCAATGGGGCCAGGCCAGGCCTAGGGTGAGTCCCCCCCATTGTAGAAGGAAATAGTCCACAAATATCACAAAAAACTGATAGACCTAAGAAGAGCCATAAAGGCAATATAGTGGATTATTGATAAGAAAGAAATTATGCATTGTTACTATCATGCAAAAAGCCCAGAATTTCCAGACACAAGATATACTAAAAGAGTAGTAGAGAAATTAGAGGAAAGACAAATACTTCCACAAGAAAAAATGTCAGAAGCTTCAATTAAAAAATTGTGTTCATTAATGCAACAGATTTGTGAAAAACGTTATATAGACCAAGAAACTTTGATCTGTTTGGAAAAAGAAGCATCTGAGGAAGTGCAAAAATATTAACAATAAACCTAGAGATTTTTTTAAAGTATGAAAAAGAAATATGGACATGGGAAAAAGAGATTTGATATGGTGCAATATTTATGCAACGTTAAAAGCCAAATTAATAAATACAAAAAAGGTAGCTCCTAAGATATTCAAAGTGAAATACAGGCAAAGGTATGGAAAACTTCACAAACAAATATCACAATGAGGGAATGTAGAAAAGAAGGTTAGTAAAGTAGAAGTTAAAAAAAATAGAAGTTTAAGTTATGGAATGCCTGTAAAGTGAAGGATTTGGTGTAGAAGTTCTTAACACAAGTTACATCACAGCAAGATGGAATGAGTCACCAAAGTAAGGAGAAACCGGAAGACCAGGAGACGTCTGAAGAAGTATGCACATGGGAAAGAAGCAAAACTAATCAATACAAAAAGAGCAGCACCAAAGATATTTGAAGAGAAATACAGGCAAAGGAATCCAGACATGGAAGACTTTACAATACAAAACAATAAGAAGACAAAGAGTAAAAGTAGAAAAGAAGATTAGTAATGGAGAAGTTAAAAAAAATAGAAATTGAGGTTATGGAGTACCTGCGAAGTGAAGGATTCAGTGAAGAAAATCTAACTTGGCACCATAGCAGGATAGAGTAATAGATATCCAAATTGAGGAGAAATCAGTGGAATGGGAAGCAATTGGTCAGTTTCCATATGAGGATACTTTGGGACCTTCTACAGGAACCCAGTATAAATGGTCACGCAAAGCTGGACAGGAAGGGAAAGTACAGGAAACTGTGGCAACTCTAACGCAGTCAATGTTAAGGAGTGATAGGCCAATGAGTTCCTATATGACAGAGCAACAGATGACACAGAATGAAATTGAAGAGAATTTGCCACAGGAAGATGCTATAGAACTTTCTATAGAATGCCTGCAGGAAATGGAGAACAAAGAATGTGCCCTTAGTTTAGAAGAAAATGAGCTAAGACAAGAGTTGCTTGATTTAATAGAGATAGATAGACATATTAAGATCAATGAAAGAAATAGACTGCAGAAGGTCAATAAAACCCAAAGAGTTAGAAGTTTGATCAAACAAATGAACACAGTAAGTAGGACTGTCCATAGAGACCCATGTTATATAACAGAAGTAAACAGTATATATTACTGTGCAGCTAAATTAATTACAGATAAAATTCTACCTCAAGAACACAGGGTAGTGAGGGATAGAAAGGGGAGAAATCGAATACCATCATGGAAGTATCAAACAGAAAAAAATATAAAGCAATTAAGACAAGAAGTGTCACTGTTTGAAGAGTACAGACGAGGGAACAGATCAACAAAAGTACTCAGAAAGATAGACGTGATAAAAGCAATGTGCGGTATTGTAACAGATCATCATTTATCATGCATTATCACTAATAATAAACTAAAAATATCAGCACAGGTAAAAAAACTTAGAAGATACACATATAAAAATATAGGAAAAGTGCAAAATAAACAATTTATTGATGACCCAAAAAAAGCTTTATGGAGAGTTGGGAAACAAAGTAAAAATAATTGAAAAACCACCAAGAAAAGAAGAAATGGATACATTTTGGATAAGTATTTATGAAGATCCTGTGGAACATAACAAAGATGCTAAATGGATAGGAGAAAAAAGAAAGAATAAGACGTTCAAGGGTACAGGATATGAAATGGGATGAATTAACAACCAGAGAGATAGAAGCAAAGTTAAAAAAAAAGTTTCTAATTGGAAACCCCCAGGCCCAGATGCAGTACCTAACCTCTGGTTAAAATTATCATCTTTGCATGAAGATTTAGCTATGAGTAAGAACTATTTATATGTGCAGCCCAAACAGACACCAGCCTGGTTAACAACAGGAAAAACAATGCTCCTGTAAGCTATCCTTAAAATTATAGACCAATACCTTGCCTTCCAACGACGTATAAACTATACATTGGAATTGATGCTGACAGAGTTTATAGTCATTTAGAAGAAAACTCAATTATGGCAATAGAACAAAAGGGCAATAAAAGAAAGTCATATGGAACAAAGGATCATTTGGTGTTAAATAAAGTCATAGTGGAGAACTGTAAAAAGGGGAAGAATCTACGTATAGCATGGATTTACTACAAAAAAGCATTTGACAGTATCCCACATTCATGGATAAAGCAGTACTTAAAAATGTATAAGATACACCTTACACTGATAAATTACATCACAGTGACCATGAAACAGTGGCAAACCACTTTGCAGTTAAGCCATAATAAAGGACGAATTATTATTCCAGGTATAAAAATTCAAAGGGTGATATTCCAGGGTGATTTTCTGTCACCGTTGCACTTTTGCCTTGCCCTTAACCCATTAAGCTGTCTGCCTAACAAATTAGGTCATGGCTATACTTTGCCTCCCAGAAAACAACAAAGTATAAAAACATCTCATCTTCTCTGTGTCAATGATTTAAAACTGTATAGCTCATCAGATGAGGAACTGAAAGCAGAGCTGCAAGTAGTCAAAACTTTTTCAGATGATGTAAGAATGTCATTTGGTCTTGATAAATGTACAAAAGCAACATTTAAAAGCAGGAAAGCTGTGGCACCAAGAAAACATCAGTTTGGGACAAGAATGTGATATAAAAGAACTTGAGCAAGAGGGAGTGTATTATTATTTGGGAATTGATGAAGGATCAACAATACAACAATGAACAAATGCAAATAAAAGTTAAGGAATATTTTAGAAGACTTAATTTAATCCTGAAAACAGCGCTGACATCTAAGAACAAAATTAAAGCTATAAACCGATTTGCTCTCCCTGTCATAACTTACAGTTTTGGAGTGATAGACTGGCCCCAAAAGGTGTTCAATAGATTAGACAGGAAAACAAGAAGGATGCTTTGTGCTCAACAGATGATTTATAAAAATCACTGCATACCAAGATTATAAATCCCCTGTTGGGAGAGGAGGTATGGGCTTCCTTGAAATAGATTACATGTATAGATCTGCAGTCATGGGACTGCATACATATCTGCTGACCTCACAAGACCCAAATATAGTAAAAGTTTTGAAACATGAGGAGAATAAATCTAAGATGACTTCCTGCTTAGTCTAGCAGAAGCATATTGGTGTCAGGTAGGAATGGAAATTAAACCAGAAGTAGATAAAATTAGGCAGCGACTGAATGTGCCAACAAAACAAAAGAAAGACTCTAAGGTGAAGGATCAGATGAGAAGGCAGGAAATGTGGAAAATGCATAAATGTAGTGGCAAGTATAGAAAACTCCTGGAAGAACCTCATGTTGATCAGGATGGAATCCAGGAATGGTTAAGGAGAGGCAAATTCAAAACAAAAGATGAAAGGTTAATATTGGTGGCCCAAGATAGTGGGCTTCATACACGTTGGTTTACAAAGTCCATTGAACATGTGGGAGAAACAGACAAATGTAGGTTTTGCAAAAAAGATGTGAAAACAGTTGCACACCTTGTTGCTGGTTATGATATACTAATGGCAGAAAGACTGTATACTGAAAGGTATAATAATGTGGCAAGACTGTTGCACTGGGGATTGTGCAAACTTTATAATACTGAAGTAGCTGAAAAACACTGGAAATATAAGCCTCAAAGCATCATAGAAAATGATGAAGTGAGGAAACCAGATATAGTGGTCCATGAAAAGAAGACCAAAGTAGCAGTAATCATTGAAATCGCTACACCCAGTGACTACAGTGTCTTGCATACAATAAGGACACAAATTCATAAAATATCAGGAATTGTAGGCAGAACTGAGAGCAATGTGGAAGAAAGATACTCAGTTCCAATAGTGGTAGGAGAAACAGATCTTATAAAAAAGAATCTACAATCATATTTAGACGTTAACAATACATGTAACTCCCTACAGATTGCAGAAGGGGTCATTACTGGGCACATTACTGGTGCTGCGAAAAGTACTTCTAGCTGACATCAAAGATTGAAACAATACTAATTTCATGAACTTTATTCATATTTTGATTTAGGAATGGGATCCATTCCAGTCATGGTATTAGAAACCCAAAAGATTTGGAGAAATTAAAGGGACAAAAACAATATTATATTCCTAAAGTAGCAGAAAGTATTGTAAGAATTAAGACAACACAGGAATGGAGAAAGAAGATTCTGCTGATAGGGATGACTGCAAATAGAGGTACAAAGAATAGGCAAGAGGGGGCTGGAATTTACTGGAGAAAACTGGCCAATGAACCAAGATATTGGAAGAAAATAATCAGGGAGGCAAAGGTAACCAAATTGTAAGAGGCCAAGAGTCAAAGACTAATATCGTAATACAGGCAAACAGAAAGAAATAGGGAGATCCTAAGCAAAGCATCAATGCTGGTAGAATTTTTAGTAGAATCTAGAAAGAAGCTGCTACGAAAATAGGATAATTAGTAGGACATAAATATTGCATGATAATTATAGGAGAGCAGGTTAGAAAGGATTGGGAAGGGAGACTGGGTAAGCAATTCACAAAGAATAAATGGGAGGATATGTGTATTGCTCCCAAATATGCAACAAAGTCTACAGAATTTAGAATCTTTTCTTGGAAGTGTTTGCAAATATATTTTTATATACCCCAAGTAAACTCCAAAGAATTTTTCCTCAGACGGACAGCAAATTTTGGAGGTGTGGTAGGGAAGAAAGAGGTAATTGGGAACATATTTTTTGGATGTGTAATAAGTTGGCAGACTAAAAATTCTCTGCAGACAACCCTGTCAGAAATACTGGGAGAGAAAATTGGTGTACTAAGGAAATTATTTTTTGAGCTGGGATACGCAATCGGAATTGCCTAGACATAGTAAGGCCTTGCTGAGTTTAATTGTGGTGATTGCCATAAAAGCAATTATAGAAAATGGAAATCAAAGTCTAAACCAAACTACAAGTAATTATTAAAGTAAAAAAGATAGAAGAACTGGAAGTGGAATCATTAGAAATGGGTAGGAGCAAATTACATAAAAAAATGGGAATTGTTGGAACAGCATATGCAGAATAATAAATCCACAATAACATTCAACGAACCAACCAAACGATGAAGAGATAACAGCTTCTAGTAGAAATAAAACCGTAGATTTTATTACAAACAAGTTAGCGCTTTTGTGGTGTGTCCCATCGCTTCATCAGACCATACAGCTAAATAAAAAATCACTGCTTGCTTTATACTGATAAAACACATCATCAAACAATCAGTGCTTCATAACAATTAAGCATCAATTAAACATTCCAACACTCAAAGTAAAATATATTTCACTACTTTGCAAAGTTGAAAGCCATTTATATTGACACCACTAATAGATTTGAACATCCAGAGTTACGAAGAGAATTTAAGTTTGATGATGTAGCTAACTGCAACACATCTAATGTGGTATATTTGGCAATCTGTAATGCCTTCTCAGCTTTCTATGTGGGAAAGACTAATAGGAAGATGAGATTTAGAATAAGAGAACATTTATTGGCTATTAAGAATAAGGTACTCACTAATGCTGTAGCTAAATACTTCTCTTGGAAGGATCCACACATACAGTTAGACTGCTATTGATGGAAAAGATAAGGGAGAAGGAGTGTGGGGGGATATAATAAATGATACTGAAACATCTGAGACAAGATGGATTATCAGGCTTAGAGGAGACAGAGTTAAAGGCCTAAATGATATGATTCCTCTAAAACCTATTTAAAAAATAGAAGGCTTTTCAAATAGATATGAGTTTTTACAATATGTTTGTGTACATGTTTTTTTTAATTCAAGAGCTGTTGCTGTGTTCTTAGCTAGTAATATTCATAGCTGTTAGAATGTGAGAAAAGTAGTGAAATGTATTTTACTTTGAGTGTTGGAATGTTTAATTGATGCTTAGTTATTATGAAGCATTGATTGGTTGATGCTGTGCTCTATGAGTATAAAGCAAGCAGTGATTTTTTATTTAGCTGTATGGTCTGATGAAGTGATGGGACACATCACGAAAGTGTTAACCTGTTTGTAATAAAATCTATGGTTTTATTTCTACTACAAGCTGTTGCCTCTTCTTCCTTTGGTTGGTTCATTGAATGTTATTGTGGATTTGTGTATGTATTTTTCTCTTCAACGCACCATTTATTCGAGCTGTGACCTTGTTTGTGATGTATGCAGAATAATGTTTTGGAGGAGGAATGAGGTTTAAGGGAAGGCAGAACTTGAATGAGCTATGCAATGTTTGATTGACAATGACTGTATAGATTATAACTGATGCATAATGTTTACAACTGAAAATATGTCAATATGGTTTGTTTTCATTTATATAAATGTATGATTAAAAAAAAAAGAATCATGTACTTTTTAAGTGATGTTTGTAGGGGACAAGGCTGTGTCTCCCACATCCCTGCTACTACACGCGCGCGCGCACACACACACACACACACACACACACACATACATACACACACACACACACACACACACACACACACACACACACACACACACACACACACACAAACACACACATATATCTTCTTCTTTCGGCTTTTCCCGGTTAGGGGTCACCACAGTGGATCACCTGTCCACTCATGATTGGCAGTGGAGTTTTACAGTGACATGTTGCCAGCCCGGTGCCCAACCTTCCACAAAAGGCACACACATGCACGCACTCATGCCTAGGGCCAATTTAGAGTGTCCAATCCACCTACAGCATGTCTTTGGGATGTGGGAGGAAACCCACGCGACCACAGGGAGGACATGCAGACTCCGCATAGAAGGCACCACAGCCGTGGATCGAACTGGAGAACCTCTTGCTCTGAGGCGACAACTCTAACCACTGCACCACTGTGGCCACCCCAAGGGGTAAAGCACTTATCACAACTGACTAAGTTCAATCCGGGAAGCACAGCAAAAGAACAAAGAGTAAATGAAACAATATAGAATATAGTGCAGAACAAAATAATACAGATCACAATGTAGTGCAAAAATAGTTTTGTGTAATATGCAACATTTGGGTAAGAAGTATAATAAAATTACCGTATACAAAATATACAAGATGGCAGCTCCAGGCTGTTGATCAGTAGGAAGATAAATGGATAGGCCACACATTCATACAGTTGGGAGGGACAGAAGTTAGGAGAGAGATTATGTAATGTTGCCAGAGGTGAGGCATTTTCATTTGCCTGTGTCTTTGAAGTGATTTTTAAGCTGAGGTCAGTACAGTGAGAAGGAAGATGCTTGAGGTCAGTACACTGAGAAGGAAGATGCTTGAGGTCAGTACAGTGAGAAGGAAGATGCTTGAGGTCAGTATAGTGAGAAGGAAGATGCTTGAGGTCAGTACAGTGAGAAGGAAGATACTTGAGATGGGAGAGAGAGATTCCCAGAGTTGGGGCAGAGAATTGAGAAGCTATGATCTGTGCTGTGAAGTTTGATGCTGGGAACTTGCAGGGAGTGAATAGAGATGTTCTGATTTCTGAGGATGTAGGCAGGCAATTGTCATATTGGCTTGGATGTCAATGGTCGGAAAGTTTGATTGTATAGAGTTTGTATAGCCAACAGCCTAGGTGAAGTTTGCTTCTCTGTATGACAGGGTGCTATTTTACTTTCTGTAATATTTTGCAATTGTGTTCTTGTTCTTGGAATAGAATAATGAATCTACAGATTCTATTTTTGATTGGATATTTCTGGAGGTCTTTTTTGAGGATGAGACAACTAAGGGAAGGTGGTATTCGAGTTGTCAGAAGAAGATTCCTTTTCCTATTTCTGCTCTGGTAGATTCAGAAACTGCCAACCAAAGTTAATTACTCTATCAGTAAACACCCCTGAGAGCTGACCCAGTAGTAAGGAATCTGGGAAAATATTTAGACAGTAAACTGACCTTAGACTAACATGTAGCAATGGTAATAAGAAAATCATTCTGTGTCACCTAACCTATAGGTTAGGATATGGCATCTAGGTCCAACGAGGTTATAGTACCACCCTACTTGGCCCTTATTAGACCCATCATTGAATACAATGCTTCCTTTGGCATGTATCTAACCAGACACTTGCAACATTTGAAACGCTCACAAAGGTTTCTCACCAGGAGAATTGAGGCCATGAATACCCTGTCCTGAACTGATCATCTACAGGATCTGTCTCTGAAATCAGTCTCCTACAGGCTACTGAGAGACGATCTTCATCTGGCTTAAAGGGCTTCCTCACACCCAACCCTGATGGATCTGGTGCACATGTGCAAACCAAATACTAAAACCACGGATCTGAAACTTACTTGTGGCATAAACTGAACATGCTGGAGAGACAGATAATCTGTCCAAGGGATCTCAGCACTGTGGAATACGCTCCCCATCCATGTAAAACTGAGTGCATCCCTAACCCTATTCAATCAAAACTTTGACAATTGGATGGGAAATTGTAAATTTACCCTGTACTGGCCCTGATGCCCCTTATGTGCAGAGGATGTCAATGAGAAAAGTATTATCCTTACTAACATACCCCCTACAAATCCTTAGCTACCTGCCTACTAACATGCCCCCCTGTGTGATATGTGGGACCTAAAAAGTTTGTGGTGCGAGGATAGACTTCTAAAGGCCCTGGTGGTCATTCAGCTAGTAACAACCTATAAACCTATGACAAGGAAATTTTGTTGACCTTGAATAATAATGTGTATATTTTTATATATATGTATACATTAATGTATACACACACACACACACACACACACACACGTATATGTGTGTGTATATACATCCATATATATTTATATATATATATATATATATATATATATATATATATATATATATATATATACATACACATATATACACATACACAGGCACGCACACACACACACATATATGTGTGTGTGTGTGTGTGTGTGTGTGTGTGTGCATGTATCTCTTTCTCTCTCACTCTCTCTGTCACGATCTCGAGCAGAGAAAATTTGAAAAGTTAATTTTCTAACATTGCAGTAGCTCATTCAAGAACTCAAATCCTTGAGAGCTCGAACACCTGAATGGAACCCATATATAAATATATATATATATATATATATATATATATATATATATATATATATATATATATATATATATATACTGTATGCTTAAAATATGTAAAGTTCAAACAAAACAGTTTTGTTCTTCTGAGCATAGTTTAAATCATGCATTACTTTTTGTAATAGGCAGGTCATCCACCAGTAAAGTATCGTCTTTGATAAAGAAGTTTCTTATCGAGTTTTCTGTAAAGACAAAGCATGTTTATAACTGATTATTAGAAATCTGTATTTCTGGAACAGAAATCTGCTTGGTGGTGTTATGTGCTAACAGCAAAAGTCATTCTTCTAAACTGGAACTTTTACTGTCTTTTTTTAAAATTCAGTTTCCTAACTGTGGTAGATGACTGGACACTTTGCCCACCATTTTTAATGTAGCAAGAGGATTTTTATCTTCAAAAACACTGTATACAGTTCTAAACTACAACTCCTTAGCCCTGACACAGCCCTTGTTTTTTTTTTCTTTTTTGTATCTCGTTATAAAATTCCACACTTTAAACGTTCAAAGGTATTAATAAGGTATCTTGCATCTGTGCAAAAACAGTAATACAGTAACATATATGGGAATAGCTCCACAGCTTTGAAGCTACAGCTCTGTAAACAGGAATATTAGTTTGAGATGAATACTAACTTCATATCCTTTACAAGAAAGTCTTTACTGTAGACAATATATACCTGTACCCTGCCTCTTTCTTATGCTAATGAATTTCCTGTACAAAAACAAATTTTAGTGCAGGAATTATTTTTTCAGTAACATAAACTTTATTTTCTCACTATACAGAATTTATAAGGCAATGACATTCATTTACCATTTCAAAGCTTTCTGTTTCATTTTCTAACGTGGTCCGTTTAGAACCAGAACCATAAGTATGTACATCAAAATAATCTCCAGGTGCTACTTGACACTTTTACCAGAAGTCTGTTTCAAAGCACACTATTGTTTTTTCTGTTTTATATCTAGTAGAAGCAAGTCAAATGTGCATTGCAGCCTTATGACATAAGTATTTTGCTGAAGACATGTGAGGGGCAAACCAACAGCTGGAAAATCCCCTAACAATTGTGATTTCATAGTCTCACCTTTCATTTCCTTCAGCTTTCCCTTCAAACATTGTACAGCTTTCTCTTTCAGGCTATCAGATGAAGCCTAAAATTGAGCTGATGTCTAGTGTCATTCCATTTCTCTAAGAATGCAGATTCTTTACTGGTGGGAAAAAACACTATTAGACATTAAACATATCCGGAATATACTATCTACTAAAACTCGGGCTTAGTTTTACCAATTAGTACATGAGTAGTAGCGTTCAAGCCATACACATTTACAGACATTAAATGAGAATCTCTCATGTTGAGAAACAAGTAGAGTACATGTCAGGGAATCACTTTTCTGTGAATGCTGATTCAGTGGGTCCATTCCATTGAATGGACTCAACTCTGTAGTCCAAAGTGAAATGGGAACAAGACCACTACATCCCCAGTCTAAGGGACTTCACTTTCTGTATCCTCTGAATTAATTTAACCTACCATTAGGTGAGATAAACTCAAGGCAAGTTAAAACCACTGCAAATTTGAACCCATTTACCAGAATAACTTCAATCAGACACATATACCCCAAGCTATACTGACCATCTTAAAGCACTTCTCTCTCTCTCTCTGTCTTCTGTTTCCTGCATTCCTGAGAGGGAACCTCTGTCTAGCCTACAAGGCCTCAAAGGGCCCATTCCCATGTGACCTTCTACATATCCATGAAACAAATAACCTTAACAGTCAAGATATCTAAACTTCACCCATAACATAAATAAGACCTGGTGGTGAGATTGGCATCTCTCTCAGAAAACCCTTCTTCTATGGAATAAACTCCCTTTGGATGTAAAGTAGAGTAGCTCCTGGACTTTCTTTAAGCATAACCTAGATGAATAAATAAAACAATTTAATACAACCTAAGTCATACCAAGTTTTGATCCCTTTCAGTGGGAGGTTGAGAAGTTAAAGTTATTTGCATTGACAAATACTCATGAATCTCTTGTCTAGGTTACAGACTGGTCCACTAGATCAATAACCCAGTATTAATCTATGAACAATCGAATAAATAAGCAAATAAATAAATAGAAATAGCATTGGACTATACTACGAACTTGGTGAACCCATTTATGGAACAGGTTTCATGACAGGCAATTTTATCAAATTCCTTTATATTCTAGCAGATAAATAAAACTGCAGTTCTCTACATTTTAAATAATTTTAGAGAAGAAATTAATTTTGATGTCTCTATTATTTTATTTTATGGGTCTGTTTGGAAAGATATGGGTGAGACAGCTACAACAATTTGTGGTATACAGCTTCTTTGAACTTAACTGTAGTTTGATTTTACCATGTTATGGATTGTAACATTGTAGGCTAGAAGCAATACCAGAATTTGATGATAATATATACCCTTTCTCCATGTTTATTCAGTTATGATATCAGTATACTATTATATTTAAGTATGATGCTGCAGAGGCCTTGCTGTAGTTTTTATTTTCCATTTACAATGCCATTGAATTAGTTTAATCTGATGTATTTCTTTCACATTATATGGATTTGAAGGTTTGGTACACATCCAAATGATTTTCAGTGAGGCATATGCATTAAACTAAATACCATGCCAATTCATTCAGACATGTGCATGTTTGCAGCAACTCAAAATATAATGCAAATGAATGATTTTGTGGGTGTTTTCCACTAAATAAAGTATTCTCTCTCTTCCTATGTACAGAAACCTCATTTAGTATATTTAAGTACCAGGATGTAGTGGATGAAATCTCCATATTAGAAGGTTTAGTAAAGCTTGTCCTTGCAAAAATAAATACTGTTTAGTCACATATTTATAAATTGCTACTTTTTGGATACATCCTTTGTTTGGTTTAGTTACTTATCTTCTCCATTACTGAAAGAGACATAAAGTAATTAGACTCAATGTTTGCAGTGAGACAGATAGTGGGGAGGTAGCTAGAGAAGTAGCTATAGATGAGGAAGTAGCCCAACTGGGTGCTCCTAGATTTGGAGAAAGCATATGACCAGGTCCAGAGAAATTTGATGTGAGCAGTTCTATGCTAGTTTGAAGTCCCAGAAACATTGATATAATTATTGCAGACTATGTATAGGGACCTTATGATACAAATATGAGCAGTGTTATGACTCGCAGTGGGGTTTCCAGTAGAAGCGGGTATGCATCAGAATTAAGCTGTGAGCCCACTTTTGTTCATATCAGTGACAGACTACATTAGCAAACAGGCTGGGTGGACAGATCAACAAAGCTATTGTATGTGGATGATGTGGCACTACAACCAGACTGTAGACAGAAACTTCAACAAATGATAGGGGATTGGAATGTAAAACTGAAAGTACATGAGATAAAAATAAGCACAAACCGTAGTCTTGGCAGCAAAGAGGAAGAACAGAAGAATCTGAAAACTGAGATGAAAAAGAAAATGGGGGGGGGGGTAAATAGCTTCAAGTATCTGGGAGACTGAGGAGAAGGGAAACCTGACTGAGAAGTTCAAAGCTGGAATCAAAGGTGATGCAGCCACCTGACACAGAGTGTCAGGGGTGGCTAGCTAGACTGGCAAGAACTGTAGAGCACTAGCTATGCTTCAGAGTACTACCTATGCTTCAGAGTACTGCCTATGCTTCAGAATACTACCTCTACATCAGAATACTATTTATGGTTCATAGTACTGCCTCTTCTTCAGAGCATTACCTTTGCTTCAGGGTACTAACTATGTTTAAGAGTACTGCCTATGCATCAGAGCACTACCTTTTCTTTAGGGTGCTACCTATACTTCAAAATATTAACTATGCTTCAGAGCACAACCTATGTTTCAGAGTAAGTGGTTATGCTAGCTGTTTTGTTGCATTTGCCTATTGACGTGTGATGTACCCACAATATTTAACTTCTACCATGCATTTTAATTATTATATTACCTGTGCTTATTTTACATATGGCAGTTCTATTTTCTGTCTAGGTTTCCATGTCTCTACCTTTAGTGTAACTATAATTCTTACATAAACTCTTTTCCTGATCATCTTTTAAATTAGCATTTTTGTTTTCTCTTCCTATACAGCTTTCATACAGAAGCTCCAGTTTTTGTAGCTCATAAGCAACATTATAAATCTGACCGGCACTACAGCATCAGCATCGCATTTCACCTTCTGTTCTACTCCAATTTTCAAATAAAAATTGACTTTATGTGAAAATAGCTGTGTAAAAATGTAGCTTCACAAGCAGTCCTCCTGATGTAAGGTTGTGATGGGCATTACTAACGTTTAATAAGTGACAGAAACCCCGTGTCGGTTTTCAAAGAATGATTGCTAGTCAGTTTTATTACATACCCATTTCCCCTAACAAAGTATATGATATTTAGTAGAGAAAATAAGAAGTATAGAGAAACAGTGGTACAAAAATAGTTGAACAAGATTATACAATAGTAACTAGGTTGAATTTAGGCCTCATTGGTGTGCTGTACCTAGGCTGAAACAGTTTCTGGCACTGTTATAAAAGGGACACTGTAGTCCTCAAATTGCCATGCTGCAGACAATTACAAAAACAGTACCAAAGTTAAAGATCATGTGAAAATGGAAAATCTGATTTACCAAAAATTTTCCATCCTCACAGCTCTCATTATAGAGCTGGTCCGGTTGTGCAATTTGAATAAATCGCCAACGAGTTTCTCGGTTATAAAAAGTTATTTCCACCATAGGAAAGTTGTTGTCTCTCCTTACCTCTCACATGCTCCCTTTGACCTACATCATCACACCTAGCATTTTGATGACATAAGATCAGGGGTGCAGGTGATTGGATTTCCCCCAGTTCTGCTTACAAATACCAGTAAACATTTAAAAAAAATTAAGGACCAGGCACCTGGGCAATGCTAATATTTAAGGAATGCAGGTATATTCCTTAAATATTAATGCTGTCTGGAATCCAAACTATGACCTTTTTTTCTTTTTCTCTTTAGGTGCACTTCCTTCATGGCACCATAGCCACAAGAAAAGTGCAAATCAAATGACAAAAGTAATTAAACGGTGATATACCCAATTTCCTTTTTATCAGTATAGGTACTTTGTTAGGGAAATTGTGTGGAATGTTTCAAAGCCCCCATGCTGAAGGATAACACTGTCCAAGCTGCAAAATCCTTTACAAATGCATTCTATGGGCATCTACAAGAATGCATGGATCATGCTATCCCAAGCAAAACCAAGACTTATTCCTCCAAGAAAAGGAAACAAGTCTGGTGGACTCCTGCCATAAACAAGCTATACAACAGAAGGAGGAAACTAGTACAGAAAAGAGTAAAATCCCAAGAATGGAAGACATCCCTGATCAGTATCAGCAAGAAACTACGATCCCTCATAAAATCATCCAAGGCAAGCTTTGAAAGAAAAATTGCCAAGAACTCCAAAGATAACCACAAGGCATTCTTTAGCTATGTCAAGAATCTAAGTGGCAATGCTCAGACCTGCTCGGAGTTAATGCAGAATGACACAAAATACACTGAACTGACTGATATCACCAATATCCTGGCAGACAGGTTCAGTGCAAACTTCACCCCCAAAAGGACCCATAACCATACCAGAAGAATGTAGAGTCCCTGAAATCACAGACACTCAGGTTAAAACAGCCCTCTCCAAAGGCAAACACTCAGCATCAATGGGACCGGACAGTGTTCCGGGCTGCATCCTACACGAGCTCAAAGATGAACTAACCCCTCACCTAAACACACTGTTCAATCTCAGCCTCTCCACAGGCTACATACCCATAGAATGGTGCACAGCAACGGTTATCCCGCTCCACAAAGGTGGAGCCCCAACAGACCCTGGGAACTATCACCCTATAAGCCTGACTAGCTTGGTCTGCAAGGCTATGGAGTGCGTCATCGTGGAACTCATTAACAGAGACATTGGGGACCTCCAAACACTGGAACCTACCCAGTTTGGCTTTGTTAAGGGCAGATCATGCCTCCTAAACCTGGTGGACTTCTTTGAGAAAGTTACCAAGGCTATAGACGAGGGAAAGGTGGTACACACAGCCTACCTAGACCTCGCTAAGGCATTCAACACCATTCCCCATTCTGGTATTATAGACAAGCTCACCAGCCTGAACATAAACCCCTACGTCACAAGATGGGTTGCCAACTGGCTTATGGCCAGAATCCACATGGTGACAGTTGCGGGAGCAAGGTCCGTCTCTAAACTGGTTACAAGTGGTGTTCCCGAGGGCTCAGTCCTAGGACCCCCCTTGTTCGGCATATACTTCTCAGAGGTACAGGCAAGCACAGGAGGACTATGGCTGACCAAGTTCACAGACGACTGTAAACTAGGGGCTATAATTGACTCTCCAGCTGACACAGACATCCTCCAAAAGGGTCTCACTGAGATGGATACCTGGTGTCAAAATCATGGCCTCAAGCTAAATGCCAAAAAGTGCATAGTCATCCCCTTTGGAAAAAACAAAGTACCCACAAACTACCACATAGGTTGCAGTCCCCTAAATACAGAAGATGCAATAAGGGATCTGGGGACCCAAGTAGATAGTAATCTCACCTTTGATAATCACATTGCCAAAGTGGTTAGAAAATCCTTCTACATGGCCCACCTAATCACAAAATGGTTTTCATCCAGATCAAAAGAGGTCATTGTGCCCCTCTACTCATCAGTCATCAGACCCATCTTAGAGTACAATGCCCCATTTGGGATGTACCTTACAAGACACCTGCAACAGCTGGAAAGACCACAGAAGTACCTCACCAAGAGGATCAATGGCCTCAAACAGATGCCCTATGCAGCTCGACTGAAGAAACTCCAGTTGTACTCTGTTGCATACCGCCTACTCAGAGGTGATCTCTGCCTGACATACAAGGCCATGTCCAACCCAGAATTGATGGACATGCTCCACCTAAAGAAAACCTTATCCCCTCGAGCCACACGATCTAGGGATCTAAACCTTACCACAACAATAAATAGGACGTGCTGGAGGGATACATTCCTGTCCCAGAGACTTCCCATGCTTTGGAACAAGATCCCAATCTACATTAGGAAGAGCTCCTCACTAACACTCTTCAAAAGAAACCTTGACAAGTGGATGGGAAATAGAAAGTTTACCTCGGGGATCACTTCACTGGCTCTGCTGGACAGAGGCACAGGGAACTAATCTAAGGGGATGGCGAAAGCCAACACATTCTGGCTAGGCTTATAAATGTCTTCAGGCAGATAGCCTAGTACCCACCTATGAACCTATGAGAGCTTAATAAATTAGAGTTGTAGTCATTCTGCAGAACAGAACTGTACTAAAGGCTAAATTAGCATGCTTAGTGTAATCAAAGAACTGACAGTTAAAGAAAAAATCAAAATCAAGCTAAGGACATATAAAAACACCTCAGCTATACTTTATGATCTGTGTAGTCCAGTCATGGAGTCTAAATCAACAGACTCAGCACTCATGTTTGATATAAAATAACCCCTCAGTAAGAAAGCAAACATTAGTGCCACCACAAAACCTAAACAGAAGTCAAGCATGGAAACTGACAATATATTAAAAGATAGATTCTTTAGCACTTCTGCAGCATATGGTGTTGCAGTAAAAATGCAACCAGAAGTTTTATAATTTGATCTGATTTTCCTATGATTTTTGCTGGTCCCTGATCACTGACAGAATCAAGTGACTTTCTTAATATGATTTTCTCTGTAAGAAAGGCTTTTCAGTGCACCCTTTACCTGATAGTTTATGAATTATGGTTGGAAGTGTTAGGTGATCTAGGCTATATAGAGCTTTGAGTGGGATAAAAATAATGACTTTTATTTTGGCACACACAGTAGTAATTTATTTATTTATTTATTTATTTATTGACATTTGTTGACCGGGTTAGTCCAACTGTGATTTTGTCCCATTTTCAGTGGAAATCCGAGGAGAAAAGCTCCAGATAGTACAATAAAAAACACTACAGTAGTATACAGGCATAGCAAACAATAGAAATAAAACTAGTCATTACAGTAGTAATACAAAAAACAAAACAATACAGTAGTAAATAATAAACAAAGCAACATTAACAATAGTTAAATGACAGCACAAGTTTTTTTTTTTTTATGCTATGTAACTGTACTGGTGGGGATAGAGTTCAGAAGTATGACAAGGACAGATGGAGTGATTCCAATGTGGGGGGAGGAGAGAAATTATGTAGGGTCATAGCAGGGGCAAATTCTGGAATTGAGTAAATGAGTCTTTAGTTTTGTTTTAAATAGTGGGGTGTGAGAGACTGAGCGAATGTCAAGGGGTAGTTTGTTCCAGGCTTGGGCCACAGAGTGTTTGTAGAGTAGCTTACCTACTGACTTATTTGGGTGGTAAATATCAAGCAATTGTTGATTAGAGGTGCAGAGGGGTCGAGATGGGGTGTAGACAGAGACAAGGAGAGATAAGGATGGACAGTAGGATGGTTTAAAGAGCACAGAGTGCAACATGTGAAATTGATAGAGCTGTAGTAGTTGTGGGAGTTCTAGCCATTGTAGAGACTTCAAAGCAATGCAGTGGTGTGTGTTGTTTGGGGAGTTGGTGATGAATCTGGCTACTTTGTGGTAGGATTCTTGGAGTTTATTCAGGGTAGTTTTTTGGATATTTGTGAGAACTGGAGCAGCATAGAGGAGTGAGGGGAGGAGGAGTGCTTGTCCTAGGGTGAGTCTAGCTTTGGGACTGAGATATTTTTTGTTTCGGTATAATAGATCTAATTTCTGATGTGTTTTCTTTATACATTGCTGTATGTGTTGATTGAATTTTAATTCGTCGTCGATAATGACTCCAAGGAGTTTTGTGTGGGTGTCAGGTAGGATAGCTGTGTTATTGCACGACTTAATGACAAAGGAGGATTTATGATGATTAAGAGAGTGGGGTAGGAAGAGTAAGAGTTTGGTTTTAGTAGGATTGAGAATCAGTAAGTTTTCTGAAAGCCATTGTTCAGTGGAAAGTAGAGCTGTTTGTGTTAGGGAGTGTAGGTCAGAGATGTTGTTGGCTGTAGAAATGATTGTGGAGTCGTCTGCATATTGTATAAGTGAGGACTGATGGCATGAGGTGAAAAGGTCATTGGTGAAGATGTTGAATAAGAGGGGACCCAAGATGGAACCTTGTGGCACACCAGTAGAGAGAGGTAAGAAGGGAGAAGGGGAAGAGAGCCATTTAACTGATTGTTTGCATTCAGACAGATAGCTAGCAAACCAGTTGAGGGTGGGGGTGGAGAGGTGAAAGTTAGTGAGTCTAGATAGTAGTAGTGGATGAGACACTGTATCAAAAGCTTTGGAGAGGTCAAGAAAGAGACAGGAAGTATTTTATTGTTGTCCAGAGATTCTGCTATGATGTGAGTGAAGGATAGTAGAGCAGTAGTTGTGCTGTGATAAGGGCGAAAGCCATGTTGGGTAGGGGTGAGTACGTTTTGATTGAGAAGGTGATTCATAAGTTGAGTGTGAATGCATTTTTCAAGTATCTTAGATAGTGGGGACAGAATGGCGATGGGTCGGTAGTTTGAAGGGTCAGTGGAGTTACCTCCTTTGTGGAGAGGGATAGTGTAGAAGGATTTCCAAAGGGTAGGAACAGTAGATTCTTGCATAGATCTATTTATTAATATTGTTACTGGGTAGGCGATAGAGTCAGCTGCGAGTTTAGGGAAGGTCGGAGGTAATTTGTCATTGGAGGGGGAGCATGTTTTGAGTTTGAGCAGTAGAGATTTGATGTAGGAAATGGGCACAGGCTTGAAGTAAAAGGGTGAAGTGTTGGGGGTGGGTGAGGGGACAGGTACTGAGGGAGAAGTGATTTTGTATGGAGGAGATAAAATGTGAGTTAAGTAGGGTAGCTGTTTCCTCATGAGTTGTGTTTGGGTAGGGTGAGGGGTTAGAGGGATTACCAGGGTAGAGGATGCTGTTGAGTGTTGTTCAGAATTTACGAGGGTTTGATTTATATTTGTTCTGCCCTGAGCTATAGAATGACTTCTTGTCTGTTATTACCTGTTTTTTAGCAAGATTGCATAGTTGTTTGTATTTGAGTAGAAGAGGTGTTAGTTTGGATTTGCTCCAGGCTTTCCAGAAACTGTCTCTTTGTTTCATGATAGACTTAGTTTCTTTTGAAAGCCAGGGAGCATGATTGGATTTCACTCGAATCTTCCTAGAGGGAGCTAGGGAGTCTAGAGTATTTAGGAAGATGTTAAAAGTGTTAACAGAATAATGGACAATAAAACAAACAATTCTGCAATTAAATTACTGGATAGGCATTGTATGGATTCTTCCACTGAACTGGGTACATAATGGAACCTAAACACAATCTTTAGGTATTTGGATGGTCTTTTTTCAAATACATAATAACTGTTTTTCTGTCCTCTATATATGGCATTTGCAGATTGTCTAAGGAATTGGTGAGGTTATCTGTGAATAGTATTTCTACACCACCTCAGCTTTTGTTGGACTTAGTATGATGAAAACATATCCTATCCAAGTGATTAGTTCCTTTTCTAATCCATGTTTTTGATAATGTCAGATATGGGTTTATAGTTTTTATTTTATTACAGATGCTTTGGAAGTATAATTGTGTTACCTTAAGAGGAATGGTTTTAGCCTGCAAGTGAAGTGTAGCTGACAATATATTATAACTACCAGTGGACTGCACCCTGATGAAACTCCAGTAACTGGTGGACTGCCATGGGTACTTTATAAATACTTAAGAAGTCATGTACTGACATTTCTGTGTCTGTTATGAATAATATGCATTTCTTTTCACATACTGAGAATATCTTCCACCATGGACATGCCTGTTTCTTTCCCATACCGAAGTCCTTTCATTAATGCAGAGTGGAGAGACCCTATGAACTGAAAACAGCCTAAGCCCAAAACAGACTTAATCTGCCACTGGTTGTGGTGATGTCCAAAATATAGCACATGAGACACATTCTAGTCCTGGCTTGTTCCCTCACTCTACAGACTGTTATGCAGAACAGTGAGGCTGTAGTAGCAGTGAGCCAAGAGCCAGAAATATATGCACATTACTGAAAAGACAAGAAAGTCACTTACTGTGAATCACACAATAGTTAAATTGGTAAATTAAATAAATGAAGAAAGTACTTGAAAACTAAATTATGTACTAGTAAGGGGAATTGTTGGCCCTAATAGACACAGTTATTTGTTTGGCTAAAAATATTGATAAATGTGTTTCTGCGCTGAACCAATAGGTCATATACCATATGCACACAGACACACACACACGTGTGCACTGATATAAAATTGTTCATGCCATCTCTAACAGCTATCCAGATCAAAACCAGAAAGCCAATACAAAATTATGGACACTTCTCAGTAGTTCATATCTACTGTTAACATGCCTGACAAAAATTACTTTGATTATAAAAAAGCCTGAGGTGTGCAAAGTTACACATTGAACCTGCTTACAATCTTGTGTTAATGGCATTGACCAAACATGTTCCAATTATCAAAAGTGGGATATCATTCATGTCTACTTGACATAGCTTCTCATGCTATGAAACATATAAGAGGTGGGACAATGGCCTCCCATTGCTGTTCTAATATGCAGCTGGTATTTAAAGAGCCACCCAGTTGTGGTGGAAAGAAGGAAAACATCAGGCCTCATGGTAGCTGTGGTTTGCTTGTACAGCTCAGATAGTCCTGTACAACAACTCCTCTGTCACATGTTTTCTCAGTGGGACCCCAGTATGTCCTAGCCCTGCAGGTGTAGTAAGCAATACTCACTCAATGGATCCAGTGTCTTAAAGTTCATTTCCCTTTCAGCAGTCACAGATTTAGTAACTAAAGTGTGAGTTACTGTTGCTTTAGTTTTCATGAGTACTGAATCTTACATGTTTTTATGATGCATTTTAGTTCTGCTTAATACTTCATTAAATTCAGAGCAGCTGAAATGTACAAAGTTGCTTGTGCTTATAACATCAGAGATGCTTGAAGTTGCAGCAAACACATCATCTAATGCTTTTCATTGTAAATCATTTATATCTTCTATATAAATACATAATAATATTATTTATATATATATATATATATATATATATATATATATATATATATATACATATATATATATATATATATATATACATATATATATATATATATATATGTATATATATTTTTTAAGGTAGTATTTATTCAATAATCAATCCATTTTGTTGCGGTGATTGAACCAATCTAACCATTAGCAATCTGGTTTTAAGTCAGCCATAGTAGAACCAACACATGCATGTATCTAATTTGTAGTTGATATATCTTCTTTCAAAGTACTGCATGATGTTTATAGGAGGAATGTCACAGATTTCAGAAGACATGATTGAAAATCTTGTGTAACACATTTTCAACAGATTTGATTAGCAACTAATCACAAAAAAGATAATCAGAGAACAGCTTACTACATGAGTCTGTTATAGCAAAGAAGTATAAAAGCTTCAAGGACACCAGGTAGATGTGTACTGTGATATTCATAAAAGGAAATGACCAGAGTATAAAATAGACATACTATCTGTAATCACTTTCTCTAGAGTAGAACTAATTGCATTCAACATGAATAGTCTGGCAAATGACAAAGAATTATATGTCCTGATATCACTAAGGAAGAACAGAGTTCAACAAGATAAGTCATTGTACTAAGAAAGTGGAAATATATGGCACATTTTATTTAAATGAAGCCACACAATGAGAATCTGGTCCCATTAGAATATTCACACTATATTTACTGTCATGGTCCTTCAGTTATGTAGGAGGGTAGTCGGTGATTCCAGTTAAGGGTGTAAGCTGGCACATTGGATGTAATAAGGTATTGTGCAATGGCTGAAAGGTGTATTAACAAAAGGAGGAAATTTCTGTAAGTTAGGACAGGAAAATTTTACTAAAAACATACAGCAAATTATAAAGCAGGATTTATAACAACACTTTAATCGAAATAAAATGACCAGAGTGGGTCAAATAGCTGATTACTGCCTAGTAAAAGATAATCTGTCCATGCTAAATGAACTAAATAGATAGAACAAGACTTTTAAGTGCCTCTCAGTTGTAGTTTTCATTGGTTTTGTAGATTAACTTTAGAACTGTTTGTTGTGTTCCTAGCTCTACTAATGGCTTCATTACATTTCTCTCATTTTTTTGGGTTGTTCTATTTTGTTTTGCTTTGTTTTCCTGTTTCTACCAGTGGTTTCTTCAAATTTCTCCATCTTTCCTTTTCACAGAATCATGATGTATGAAGAAAAAGCAAAGGATAAAGAAGACATTCCCTCGGGCCCTCCAACTAAGAAGGTCATTGCAGATCTTCCATGATCTGGCACAGTCGTGACAAATTGCACTGCAACTCCTGCACTATGCTCCTTCTAAAGTCTACTGATTGCAAGGCAGATTGAAACCTGGATGAACCTAAAAGATACCTACACCTAAAGAAAAGCAAATGTGTGAAAGCTTTGAAAGGAATGACTGTACATAAACTGTGAACTTTTTTTTTTTGGGGGGTTGAGAGGGTAATATGTTACTGAAATATATGAATAAAACTAAGTCAAACTTTGGAAACCTTTGGTCATTTATTATATACATGAAATACATTAGCAGATTATGGTGACAGGCGCACTGTTTGCTTCATGCCTGTGTCATAATATCCAGAAATGGAGCATGATTTGGAAGTAATAGCTTTCTGTCATGATAGCTACTCTGTCCATATTATCGTGTCCTTACAGGTACAGACAAAATGCAAAGAATATTGAACTGTATTAAGAAATGTAGGGTGCATATAGTAATATTGCAGGGGAAACGTTTGATAGAAATAAGTATGTGAATTTGACAAAGGAAGGATTTCAGATGGTCATTCAGCAAAATATCAGGGACAAAAGGAAAGGGGACTATAGGGGCTCCAATAGTGACTGAAGAGGAGAGGAAGCAATAATGGCAGATTTGTGGTGGTAAGTGGTTATTGGCAAGAGGATTATGCTGGCATATTAGTTAAGTATACTTACATAACTTGTTTAGCTGGGTGTATTATCTGTGCTTACTGTGAATTGTTGTTCTTGTTCTGAGTTGTCAAGCTACTCCTTCATGTTGAACAGGCAGTAAATGGAAGCTTTAGTGTCACTGTCCCCTTTGCATCTTCACTGCCATTTATGGCATAATATTTTCATGCAAGCTCAGCTGACACTTTCTGCACTTGGACCTAGGCTTCTGGGTTCCACTAAATGACAACTCTATGCCATCTCCATTTAATACTACCTCCTTAAATGGCTCCTTAGGGACATCAGTGTGGGATTTTCCATTTTTGTTTCACAGAAGTTTCAGGAAAAGAAATAACTGACTAGTGCAAATATGGAAGTAACTATTTAGCCATGCAGTAGAGCATGGCTGCACTTATCCTTTTCACCTTATGAAGGTATCTCCAGCTGTATGCTTGTTGTAACCACACACACAAAAACTCTGCTATAGGATGCACTTACCCTCTAAGCAGAAAATAAGTAAAAGGCAGTGACTGCACAGCTGAACCAAAAATCTGAAGCTGTTGATAGGAATCTTATCTTTGTATCTAACTGTATCTCTCTGTGTATCCATTCATATAAATAGATAGTTATGATCATACAGCATATGCATACTTTATGATTAAATACAAATTGCTTAACTTACTCATACCTTAAAGGTTAATGATTTGGTGACAAACAAAAGCACAAATATGAAAACACATTCATCCATACCGTATGCATATATTTAAAAAGCTGTGCAAGTGTACACATACATTTTTTTTCTGTCATTGCAGTACATATGATGCTAAGAAGAAGAAAAAAAATTGGGTCCTAAATAAATATACCCCCAGAATTATACCCACATTAATAGGATTCACACAAGGGACTACAGAAAGGGGCAGAATGACTCCGAGACAATACAGACTAAGCCCACTCTGAGCTTTCTGTATTTTCTATGTACTCCTATGTGTTACCTTTGTTCCCTCTACATGGCATTTTTTTAAATCTGTCGATATTGCAAATACAGTTATGCATTTTCATATCTCAGTGTTAAGAATGTTAACCACTGGCTAAAGAAACAACAACAGTTTTCCATACAAAAAAAGTTTATTCTTCTAGCACATTGGCAAACAGCCTTCCATGGAGGATAAAAAAAAAACAAAAGCACACACAATGAATAGCACAATAATGTGACATTACAACTGATTAATTAAGAAAACTCTTCCAATTGCAACTCTGATTCACTCAGTTAGGTACTAATATATTGAACTTCAGTATAAAAATACTTTCTTTATAGTGAAATTTTTTTCTAACATTTCATTGCCAGTGTTAATGTATATTTGTTCCAAAATTGTAACTCTTAAATTCAACAGTTCACAGGTTCATAGATAGGTACTAGGCTATTGGCCCTAGGGCCTATATAAGCCTAGCCAAAGGTACCCTGGCTTTCGCCACCCAAGAAAATTATTTTCCTGTAGCCACTGTCAAGCAGAGCCACAGAAGTGATCCTCGGGATGAATTTCCTATCTCCCATCCAATCATCAAGATTTTTCTTGAACAGTGCTAATGAGGAGCTTTGTTTGATATAGATAGGTAGTTTGTTCCAGAGTATGGGAAGTCTCTGGGACAGGAATCTATCCCTCCAGCATGTTCTGTTTATTGTGGTGACGAGGTTTAGGTCCCTAGAGCGTGTAGTTCGTAGAGATTGGGATTTATTTAAGTGGAGCATGTCTAAAAGCTCTGGGTTTGACATAGCTTTGTGTGTTAGGCAGAGATCGCCTCTGAGTAGGTGATATGCAACGGAGTAAAGCTGCAGTTTTTTGAGATGGTCTGCATAGGGCATCTCTTTGAGGCCGGTAATCCTCTTTGTGAGGTATTTCTGTGGCCTTTCCAGTTGTTGTAGATGTCTTGTGAGGTACATACCAAAAGGGGCATTGTACTCTATAATGGGTCTAATGAGTGACAAGTAGAGGGGAACAATGACCTCTTTTTTCCTGGATGAGAAACCTTTTGTGATGAGGTGTGCCACATAGAAGGATTTCCTGACTACTGTGGCAATGTGATTATCAAAGGAGAGACTACTGTCCACCTGTGTCCCAAGGTCTCTTATCACACTTTCGGTGTTAAGTAGACTACCACCTATGTGGTAGTTCACGGGTACTGAGTTTTTACCAAAAGGAATGACAATGCACTTTTTGGCATTGAGATTGAGGCCATGGCTTTGACACCAGGCATCTGTCTCAGCAAGGCCCTTTTGTAGGATGTCCACATCTTTTGGAGTTTTGATTATGGCTCCTAGTTTGCAGTCATCTGCGAACTTCGTTAGCCAAAGACCTTCTGTGTTGGCCTGTACTTCAGTAAAGTAGATACCAAACAGGAGAGGACCCAGGACTGAACCCTGTGGTACTCCACTTGTCACTGGTCTGAAGCTGGATTTGGAGTCTGCTACTTTCACAGTGTGGGTTCTGTCAGTGAGCCAGTTGGCAACCCATCTTGTGACATAGGGATTTATACCTAGTTTAGTGAGTTTATCTATAATTCCAGAGTGGGGGATGGTGTCAAAAGCCTTGGCAAGATCTAGATAGGCTGTGTGAACCACCTTACCCTCATCTACGGCTTTGGTGACTGCTTCAAAGAAGTCTATCAGGTTTAGGAGACATGATCTGCCTTTTACAAACCCGAACTGGGTGGGGTCCTGAGTTTGGAGATTACCAATGTCATTGTTTATAAGTTCCATGATGATATGCTCCATAGCCTTGCAAACCAGGCTCATTAGGCTAATGGGGCAGTAGTTTCCGGGGTCTGTGGTGGCTCCCCCTTTGTAGAGTGGGATAACTGTCACTGTGCACCATTCAGTGGGCACATAGTCTGAGGTGAGGCTATGATTGAACATGGTACTTAGGTGGGGTGCCAGTTCATTCTGTAGTTCATGTAGAACACAGCCTGGGATGTCGTCAGGTCCCATGGATGCTGTGTTCTTGGCTTTGGATAGTGTGTTTTTTACCTGTGCAGCCGTGATTACAGGAACTTTGCATTCTTCTGGTATAGATATGGGCCCTTTAGGGGATGACAGAGGGGTAAAGTTAGCACTGAACCTATCTGCCAGGATGTTGGCAATATCTGTTGGTTCTGTATATTTAGTGCCATTGTGCTGTAACTCAGAGCAGATCTGAGTGTTGCCATTGAGATTCTTGACATAGCTATAGAATGCTTTGTGGTTGTCTTTAGAGTCAGTGACGATTTTGTTTTCATAACTAGCTTTGGAGGATTTTATGAGGGATCTCAGCTTCTTACTGAAGCTGACCAGGGAGTTTCTCCAATCATGGGATTTTACTCTTTTGCAACAGTTTCTTTCTTCTGTTGTAGAGTTTGTTTATGGCAGGGGACCACCAGATTGGCTTCCTTTTTTTAGAGGATAGCATCTTGGTTCTGTTAGGGATTGCATGATCCATGCACTCATGTAAGTGCTTATAAAGTGCATTTGTGTAGGATTCAGCAGTCATACCTCTATTGTCCGTCAGCATGGGTGTTGTGAAGTTTGCCACTTCTGTCTTAAGAAGCGTGAAGTTGGCTTTGGAGAATTTTTTTACTGTGGTTTCCCTAATGGGGGGTGGGGGAGGGATGTGGATGTCTAGGGTGATTAGCTTATGGTCGGATCTGACCAACGAGGAATTGACGTCTGGTGTGGAGCACCGGTTGCCCATGTTGGTAATAACCAGGTCTAGGATATTGCTGCCCCTGGTGGGGATGTGGATAAGTTGATCCATGGCATTGGAATTTATGAATTCCAGATAACGTTGAGCACAAGAGTTGGTACATGAGTAGTTTTCCCAGTTAATGGTAGGGTAGTTGAAATCGCCCATTATTAGGGTGTTAGGTTGTACCCTAATATTTTCCAGTGTATTAAGAAATGAGGAGTGGGAATCCTGGGGCATGGTGGGGGATCTGTAGCAAGCTACAATTTGGATTGCGGTCTTGCCCAGAGTTAGTTGCACTTGGATAATCTCGGATGCATTATGCTGAGCAACTAGCCTGGAGGTGTGGATATCCTTAATGAATATGGACATGCCTCCGCCTTTAGTGTTTCGGTCCAGGTTAGGTGGCCGAAAGGTGTGGTATGAATTGTAGCCTGGTAATGCAGGGGTACTCTCTGGAGCCTTGAACCAGGTCTCTGTCACTGCACAGATGTCGATGTTCTCCATTTTAAGGAGTGCCTCGAGAGAGTGCATTTTGAGGTTTAGACTTCTAGCATTGAGTAGCAATACCCTCAGATTCTTCTTGCCTGTACCTGTTAGGGTGGTGAATTTGTCATTTGAACCTTGCCTAAAAAAGGCACTATAGGGGTGGCTAGAGCCTTAGCCAGTATCCAGAATACCAGAGGCGACAGGTGCAGGTCATCTCTGGCAAAGCATCGTGGCTTGTCGATCATGTCATCCCAGGCAGACAGATACTGGATCCCCTTAGAATGACACCAGAAGCTTAGCCAATTGTTGAAGTCAATCATTTTGTCCTTGTACTGTGGTATTATTCTGGGTGATGGCAGGATGCTACTCAGGGCTAGGGTCATACCTGCCTGGGCTACAAGATCGGACAGCTCCTCCATGTCCCTTTTCATGTAGTCCAAGGAGGTACGTCTCAGGTCATTCACACCAACATGGACAATGACAGAGTCATATTTGTACTTGTTGTGGAGTGACCTGAGTGCATGCGTTATGTGGCAGATCCTGGAACCTGACAGGCAGCTGACAGTAACTTTCTCCTTGTTTAGCCTGGTGAGTGGAACATCAGTGTGCCTGACTATAGAGTCACCTATGACTAGAGTGTTGGGTACTTTGTTATGCCTTATGGGCTGTGGTTGAGTGGCACACTGAGTTTGTGGGCTATGTGTCATTTGGGTTCTGTTGGGGGGGGTGGAGGTTGCTTGTGTTTCTGCTTTGGAGGTCCCTATTGCTTGGGCAGGTTTTTACTGAGAGCCTCCGTGAATGTAGGTGTGTGTTTTGTGTTTCTATGTGTGTGTTTTGGTGGTGTAGGTTTTGAGGGACTATGTGCTGAGTGTGGTGTGGTGCAAGTGTTTACCTTCTCCTCTTGACTGACTAGTCCAGTCTTGGGTGAAGAGAGCTTTGCTTCCAGTTTGGCTATATAAGTGCATCTCTCACAGGTTGTAGTGTTGGGTGGTAGGAGGAGAGGGTTGTCTGTGTGCATGAGGCAATTACTGCATTGCCCCAAGATGCCCAGATTCATCAGGTAGACAGGAGAAAACACCGGGGGCTGACCCTTAGACATGCCTGGATAAATGCTTATTTGTAAAGTACTAGAAACTGTTTTCCTCTAGACAGTGAGGAAAGTTGAGTGCTGTAGTAATTTGTAGCTTATTTAGTGCTTACAATAAGTTCTGAACAAGTGCTGAAACAAAACACTGGCTAGTTCTAAGAAACAAAATTAAGCTAGAAGGCTTCCCTCCAACACAGAAAGGCTTGGGCCCTAGAAGCCTATAAATAGTCCTGGACACAGCAAATCTATATCCAGGCTAGACTACCCACAGGAAAGGCAGGAAACAAGCTTAGAAAAAGTTTTTCCTGATTATGATATCCATTATAATGAATTAACAGACTGTCTTGAGCATTGTGACATATAATACTTAAAAGCATCCTTAATTGTAGTAACTAATGTCCATTTGGTCTCTCCTGCATAACACAAGCTCCAGGGGCACCTTGCAGCATAATGTACTGCACTACCTGTGCAGCTAAATTTGCGCATATAAGGCATCCATTTTCTGATTATTAATTGTTTCAAACTTTTGACAAATGAAAGGACAAATTATACAACTGCTACATGGGAAAGGATCTCTAGAGTCCAAATTGCCAAGAATGTTACCTACTGTAAGAGACAAAACTGGCTGTGTATTATCTAAACAAATGTATATAGTTACTAATAGCTATTTCATGGTTTATATTGTATTTTGTGGTCACTGTTGCTTTTATAACCCTAGGCTGAATCTGTAATTTGTTCATAAAGACCAGTGTTCTACAGTTAACAAAGAATGTAAGTAAATAAATAAATAATGTTTGATTACTCAGTATATATTTACTATAACATTTGGGGGACACTCCAGTTACATTATCTGTAAAGTAATATAAACTCAAAGTGAATTAGTATTATTGTTACAGTAGGAACTAAAATGTAGCTGCTAAATTAACTACAGCAAAGACCAATAGAATTTTAATATGAACTTTCTGGAAGTCCAATTCCACTGCTACATTCATATTATTAACTGTGTTACAGTTTAATAATTTGTTCTCAAAATTCTTACTAGTGGATTTGAATCTGCCTACAATTTAATAGAAAATACCTCATAAAGGCCTTACGCAGACCGTCTCAAAAAACACCAGTTTTACTCTGTCGCATATCGCCTACTCAGAGGCAATCTCTGCCTAACATACAAAGCTATGTCAAACCCAGTGCTGTTGGACATGCTCCACTTAAAGAAATCCCAATCCCTCTGAGCTACACGCTCTAGGGACCTAAACCTTGTCACCACAATAAACAGAACATGCTGGAGGGATAGATTCCTGTCCCAGAGACTTCCCATACTCTGGAACAGACTACGTATATATGTCAAACAGAGCTCCTCATTAGCACTCTTCAAGAAAAATCTTGATGATTGGATGGGTAATAGGAAATTTACCCCGGGGATCTCTTCTGTGATTTTGCTTGACAGCGGCACAGGAAAATAATTTTCTTGGGTGGCGAAAGCCAGGGTACCTTTTTGGCTAGGCTTGTATAGGACCTAGGGCCAATAGCCTAGTACCTACCTATGAACATTCTAATTGATGGAGATCATATAGGCAGGAAACCAGCAGAGATAATCTAAGTAAATAAAAACCAGATAAGTACAAAAATGACTAGCATCTTAGAAGTCTAAAACGTACTAACAACAGATTGATTTATCTAAACACTAATAAAGCACTGAGTACTTAAGTAATACACTTTCATTTATAGGTGACAACACACAGCCAGCCTCCACCGTGTTTTTGCAACTGAAATTTTGTATTATCTTGTGTAGAAATTTGTGTCAGCCTGCATGCTATATATAGATCACTACTGCAGACTAGATACTAGAAAATGATGGAGCCTGCCAGATTCAGTTTGAAAGTGGAAAATGTTAGTCCCAGATGACTGAGCAGTTCTGCCAGGAGAAGGAAGCAGCTTAACACCTTGACAATAATGCTGTGGGGGTGGTAGGAAAACTGCTATGAATTACAGGCAGAAGGCATAACACAATTTTCTAATTTAGTTACTTAAAATGAAATGTAAAAATACAAAGAAAAGTATTTAGCATCTTATGGTTGACACAAATCAGACTGAATCAGTGAAAAATGAATGCTGGCAGTATCTCCACAGACTAAAGCCGCTGATTCACAATCCCTACTTTGGAAATAAGAGAAGAGGCAACATAGCTGAAATTGTGGTCACTATGCATGTCATAAAAATGATGGGAAAAAAGTGCACCATGGGACAAAAAAGACAGACTTTAAAAGAAAATAATGTCAGTATGACGGTGCCCACCATTCCATTATAGAGTATGATCATTTGTTCATTTATTCATTCTCCAGTTACCCACTTAATCCAAATCTGGATCACAGGATTGGGGGGCAATGAACTGTAAAAATAATACTAACTACCTAGATTAATGGATTAACACTGCATAACAGATCAATATATAATGAAATATATAGGTAATTTCAGTTTCTGAGTGGACTTGTTTAAAGATCTCATATACAGAACTTGTATTCATGACATCTAGCAAACAAATAAGTATACAGACATTTACAACCTGATAATCTTGGATTCTTTCTTAAAGTAACTACAGTATAACCAAAATGTTACTTTTGCTGAAAATTCTGAGTCCTATGCAAATTCATCAATGCTACACAACAGGAGTAAAGCCAGATTTTTGTTTTGTGCTCAGGCCTCATGTTGATTCCACTTACCACCCACCTATCATTTAAAAAAGCACATATCTCTCCAAACATTGCCCCCACTGCATTTAAGAAATGCACAAATTGATTTCATCTGTTGTCACCTACAATCATAACAGTCTGCTTTTAGTATTTTTATTGCTGAGCATGATTATTACAGTCATTATAATTACTGAACTGATTCTGATTTTCACTGATAGGTTAGAATACAGAAGAAAACATACATGTAAAGTTCAAGAGATCACAGAATGTTCTATTTTTCCTACTAAAATAAAAAAAAAAAACAACAATATAAATGTATATTATCTATTAATTAACCTTTGTTTTTTTTTTGTTTGTTTTTTTTTTAACTTTATTTATGCTTTGCTGACTGGGTTAGCCTCATTAGGTTAGTGTCTCTTTTTAGAGGAGACCCAGGGTGTATCTATACTGCTAGAGGAAATTTGATCACACTCTGGAAACTTAGATGGTAGACAGCAAAAGGCCTACTTTTCACATGTAAACATATACGTGTATATGCAAAACACAGAAAACTGAGAAAAGGAAAACAAGACAGATCCCACTATGGTTGCCAAGGATGAATTGAGGAAAGGGAGAACAAAAGCTTTAGAAGGGCTCCAAAAGTTTCAGAATAGTTCCAGTGTATCCAGCAGTAACTTTTCTATATCTAGTATATGGAGATTAAGTAATATGACAAGAGACTATACATCAGTGATGTGACTATAAAATTAAAAGACCATAATAAGGCATTGACAGCTACAGCCAAATGAACAATGCAAGCATCAGTAGCACACATACTAATACATTGTAGTAACACTTTTCTTAATCTAAAAATATAAGCTACACAAAAAATGGGAAAAAAGAGTATCTCAACAGTCTGAGATTCATGACTTGGCAAAAGTCAGTACTACATTCTTCAGTCTGACAATGATAATCTCCCTTCAAAAAGACAAAGTTGTTGTTTAATACCTGAAATGGAAAACACTATAAGACTATAAGACATTCAACTCTTGGCTAGACAATTCACCATAATTAACCATCTTGTGGTAAAATTCCTCCAACCCAACCCGATGTGGTATGACTGAAAACAAATTGATAACATCCACTGAGACAAACAATATGTCCAGCATAAATCAAACAGATCTAATATTCTCCAGCAAATTCCAAGAATCACATAAAATATAACGTTTGTTAGATAACAAATGTTTAACATGCATGTCAATATAAATGGCTAGATCCTCCATCCTGGAGAACTTGGCTGCAACAATAGTCCTCATAGGGGGGGATCTATTAAATTTTATAAATTTTGGGGATGTCAGAAATACTGGGAATTACAGGGCTTTTGACAGTCACAAAATCAAACACCTCACAGACAGTGCAACCCTGCAAAAACATACCATACATGCAATAGTCAATTTTTCTATACGCAATGTTAATCTCATTTTTAGACACTCTAGAATATGTGGCTTCATCCAAAAGTAACTCCATCATCATTGAAAAATAATCTAAAGAATCCATAATAACCACTCCCACCACTCGTCAAATGTTGTGGGATGAGATAATTACCTAAGTGATGGGTAAGCATATATAAAGAGTTGACTTGCTGGCAGCATTTTTCAATTGTGATGAAGTCCCTTATGAATTTTAGAGGATGAAAGTGGACAGCCTGGTTCATTTTTGCAATAAAATATTATAATTTTACTTTGTCCTAATGGTCCAAATTTGTTTTATATCTTATTTGTAGTATGGTGTGTGCGTTTTATTGTTTAAGTATCTGGGTATCCTCTTAAAGCATTCTGCCTTTATGCTTGATACATATGAACAAGGTAATGATTTGCACTACAAAATTACACTGAATATTATGGGAGCACATTTTATTAGATGACCCAAGTCCATTCAAACCAAAAAAATGACAGGTATATAGTGTAACTATTTAAAAGTACTACAAGAATGGTATTGTCGAATAACTAAAGCATGTTACTTGGTTAAATTTTTGAACTTCTTGATGTTGAGTGAATTTTTTTCAAAATAAGATGTAGAAGTTACAACACATTCATTGGTTATGAAGATAATATTCTCTGTACTCTAATATAGTTTTTGATATAGCACTTACTTTGCCAGTCTCCTTTACATAGCATTACATCCCCATATATTCCATAACTTCCCAGCTATTACATGTCATGAATTAATGTACCTTTGAGACTTTTTCTCATATCCGTAGGATAGAGGTACATTGACTTTTATAAAGTACCTTATATAGGCAGTTATATCATGGGATACCATCCTGCCTCCTAGAATATCTCCATGCGTAACACTATCTTTATTGTAAAATATGAAAATTATGTGCATGGCATTATAAGTTTTTGTGAACACATTGGAATTTTGATGAATAATGGGAAGACTACAAAGAATGTGTTATTATTTTAATTATTTGTATTTATCATGTGTTACTGTGCTGATCACACTAGGCCCATGGCCTATTTTCATGGTATTCATACTGACTAGGTGAAATTTGGTCAGGGCACTGAGGAAATTCCCCTGACCTTTTCAAGCACACATGGTTGTACCAGATGGCTGCCACTAGTGCGCAGAAGTATGGAAGAAGATGGCAGCCATGAGAGTATAAGGAGAGCTGCAGAGTGGAAATACATCGTATCACAATGGAGCAAAGCATAACAGACATAATAGCAGCAGTTTTAGAAGACAATGTCCTATTACATCTGTTGAATGAAGAAGATCCAGTGGTATTGAAGCACTCCCATGGAGTAAAGTGGTCAAAAAGTGTTTTATAGTACCAGCAGTTGAAATGGAGGTTTCTGCAGTGACTCTGCAAGAAGAAAATGAAAAATCTAGGAGAACATTTAATTAGTCAAGAATGGGAGTGCAGTAGGAAGAGATGCACTCTGTCAGCGGAATAGCTGATTTTATGGGTGTAATTTCTGAAAAGGCTACAAGCAACAGCGAGAAGCAGTGATTTTTCAGGATATATTCACTAAGGTAGGTTGAGCAGGGAGAAAAGATGATTACTACATGCAAGTCACATGTGCTGCTGCACCAACAGGCAGGGGAGGTACTGGTCAGAGGGAGAGAGGTTTAAATGAAGCACTTATAAGAAGATTTCCAGTGGTAAGAATAAAGAATAAATAAATAGTCATAGTCATGAGGGAGATTCTATAAATTCATCATTTTGATCATTTTGACCATGTATGTGTCAAAGTGCAATGCACACACAGCCATGAAAAGTTTTAGAGTCAGTAAACTCTACATAGTGGCATGCATTCACGGGCAAACATGGAAACTTTCGTGGCAAACAAATTACAGCATAATTAGCTGAATTGTATGCTAATGAAGGAAATTAACATGGTAGAGCAATTCAACAAACTGTAAAGTAAACGTGTTGATTCCGTGCTTATGTTATCCATGTATGCGAAAGTTTACCGAATACAGGAGTCTACATGGAAACTAAGAAGTAATTTTCCATACATTTTTACAGAACAGACCCTAACATGTAACCCTGCATGCATTATGACATTCCCAGACATGTTGTAAATACCTTCGGCGACACCAATTAGCGTATTTCTGCTGTAAAGTGGAATAAAATGCTGGACACCCTCCAATAATCCACAGGAATCCAAGTAGACTTATAATCCTTTAATGGACACGACAAAAACTACACCATAAGACACGGAAAAATGAATGTATTTCTGTTAGATCTTTATTATTATTATTATTATTATTATAGTATATATTATTGTTATTAACTTTGACAAGGATGATTATATTATGTGTTCAAATTACGATTTGCTTTAGCCAGATTGATACCTTTATTACTCTTCATAGTTTTTAGTAGGGAGATACTGATAGACAGTTTTTAGCATATTTATGTAGTCACGATGTCATTTATTATTAATTGACATTCATGTCATAGTATTGTTACATATATTAATTTATTTTAGCATAGTATTTGCACATATTTATTGTAGTATATTATTGTGTATTTGTATTTTTGATTTTGGAGCATTTTAGATTGTTGTGAATATATGATTATGTTTGGATACTTTTCATTTCTACACATATTTATATATATTTTTTATATAGTATTGGTGATACCATACAATAATACAATAATTATTTATATATTCATATATATTTGTACCCATATATTGATACCTTTCTTTTCATCTAACATTTGTTTCTCTTTACCATCTGCTTATGGGTTTTTATCCGATCAGCAAGTGGTAATGTCAGATATTTTCATATTATGTTTTTATATAATTTTTGTTTTATTATGTTACACCACTGTACCTTTGAGATGATATACACATGATTCGTTGAGGTTGTTCCACTCACATGATTTATAGATTGGAATAGTATCAGATTTTTTATTTGGTTTTTATTTGGTTTTATGTTGCTGAAGTGTATCATTTGTTGTTGCTGAAGTGTACCTTTTTTATTGCTGAAGTGTATTTTTATTGCTGAAGTGTATCTTTAAATAATTCCTTAATTCCTTAATTGTTTTTGTGGCGCCAAAAAGTTCATAAATTGGATGAGCCATTATACTTTTCCAGTTCTGATGAAGGCCATTAGTTTTGGCTGAAAGCGCTAAATAACTAGTTCAGTTCTAGCTCGTTTTTTCAGTTATTTTCGTTGGTGTGCACAGTCTTTTCATGCAGTTACGTGTTATGTGTGAGCCTTTCTGACTTTACAGGAAGTGCTTTACGTGGTTTTCCGTGTCTTATGGTGTAGTTTTTGTCGTGTCCATTAAAGGATTATAAGTCTACTTGGATTCCTGTGGATTATTGGAGGGTGTCCAGCATTTTATTCCACTTTACAGCAGAAATACGCTAATTGGTGTCGCCGAAGGTATTTACAGCGTTTGTTCAGCAATTTTCTTTTATGATTCCCAGACATGTTGTATGCTAGAAAATTATATTAAAAAAGCAACAACTCCTTATTAAGTGCCGTGACATACACACCACCCCCAAATGAGCAATGTAATCATAACTAATGTAGACAGCTAAAAGTGTAAACCCCATAAAATATAGAATCGCAAACCTGAATTCCTATGTGCACATATACACACCTGAGCAATACCCTGCCTTGACTGTACAACATTGGGCTCCCCCTCAGTTCCCCTGCCTACACGGTCACCAACTGTGTAAATTCAGGACTGGCAACATAATGAAGATACAGATGAGATCAAAACTCATTTGAATTGCTGAATCCCAAAAACTTGTAACTATGTAGGGATGTTCATTTCATGTAGGCACTTCCACAGTGTTCGTGTTGAATGTATGGCAACAGTGAATGATGACATCAGGGGTGTGTCAGGTTACACTTACAGAGGTGTACATATAGGTCTGTGAAGTGTAAAAGTGCATGTAAGCAGTACACAATTCCCAAGTTCTGTGTCATCCTCTTTATTGTTTGTTAGAATTTATCTTATCTATCTGTATTACATTAAAATTTATTTTTTAATTTAAGTCCTTATTGGCGAGTTGCTTCACTAAAAGCGCAACCATGGGAAAAGGAGCAATGAATGGCAGATTTCTCGATGCATGTCATATAATTATTCCTGTGACAGCATGTGTATGTCTAGGGCTAGAGTACAGTAGGTGCTGGGTTCTACCACATGGTCTGCATTCTTCCCTCTAATTTTTGAACTGCATATTTGCGTGATATAACAGGCACAGACAAAACTAATAAGTTCTCTTGTGTTCACCTTATTTCGGCGTCTTTGTGCACAGTGATGTGTAGGGTGTGCATTTTGTGCCAGTGGGCACTAATAGAGTTCATATATTCACTAAAGTAGCAGATGATTTTCATAGCTGCTAATTACAGCATAAGCAGGTGATTTCAGTATGGTGGAGCTATTCAATAAGCTGTAAAGCATCCACCTAGCCTACATTCTGTTTTTTCCTGCATACTTCAATACCATGGGAGTAGACACAAGGAAATTCTAGGACCAAAATAAAATTGTCTCAACTGCTGCCTTTGCAATGTAAGTCCTGAACCTAGAATGCATTCTGTAATAATATTATGGCATATCCATACATATCTTAACTTGGTGCAGTAATGAAGTAAATAGTGGTGGATACCTTAAGATGTGACAGCAGACACTTATTTTACTCATATGTGTCCGTTACTAAAGTTTTCTTTCTTATTCCTCTCATTTTTCATAGCCCTTTTTGTGTGATGTGCCGCAAAGCGCAAATAGTGTAAGCGGGTAATAGCTGTATTTATAAGGTTTGTCTGAAGCAAGGTGGACCACCTACGAAGCAGATGGACAAAAATAGTAAACAGATACATTCAGTTAATGCCCTTGGGCATTGTGAAAACCTAGCCTGGAGCACAGATGGTACTGGCTTCTAGTACAGAGTGTGCAATCTTTGTTTTACTGCTGTGACATTGCAGTTTACAGCAATGAAGTGCAACATACACAAGTGTTTCCTCAACAGTCTTGTGGCAAGAGATGTAAGTGTAGGACTGTCATACCTATGGTCCTAGGTTTGAGTACAGTATATGCCATATAGTATTTCTTTACTGACATTAGCAATGCTGCTCACATTTGTGCACCTCTTAAAAACATGCCACCAGGTGTAACTCACATGTGTGTACACTTTGTTAATCATCTCACAAATCCACTGCTCACTGTGCTACGGAACTGCATATATGATGTTTTCTTATTGGTGCTTTTTGTCCATTTCCTTTGTGTGACATTAAGCTACGTGTAGAAACATTGCAAATTCAGTGCACATTCTAAGTTGTTGTATACATCATATATTCACAATACATACATGTGTTGTCCCTCCCCAAGCAATACAACCCTGGGGGCTCAGTATTTTTAACAGACATATATCAACCACACTACAAAGTGTAATATATAATGTTGTGTGCTCTGTCATGGACAGGGCCAGTTGGTGGTGCTGACAACCTTGCTCTGCTAAACTCAAACATCCATCTATGTTCAATAAGGGTACTTTTGTTTTTACACAGCTAGGCTTCTACACACCTAGGACACACTTTACAGTTTGGCTACTGGTCTCATATAAACCTTTGAAGTGATGTGCCTACACAGGTCTCCCAACCTGTTGTCCCACACATGGCCTGCTGATGTTATCTACCATACATTAACCTGCAGCCATGTAAAAGTCAGACTTTTGCTATGGGGCCTGCATAAAGTAGGGAGTTCTGTAGTCTGTATACTTAGATAGGTAGGGGTTCTGTTTTCACTGCAGTCAACTGGGTGTGCGTGTGTGTATCTACTCAGCAGAGTAGATATGCTATCCTACAGTTACTTCTCCAATGGCATGTCTTGCTTTTCTTTTCATACTTGCACAAGCTACACGTCCATGTCATGCAACCCTCCCAGCCTCATGTCTCCCACATGGCCTGCTGATATCATCCAGTATAAGTTGACCTGCAGACATGTAAAAGTCAGACTTGTGCCATGGCGCTTCCATATAGTACTGTGTTCTGTAATCTGTGTGCCTTAGATAGGTAGGGGTTCTGTTCTCACTGCAGTTAACTATGTGTGTGTGTGTGTGTGTGTGTGTGTGTGTGTGTGTGTGTGTGTGTGTGTGTGTGTGTGTGTGTGATGTTACTTGACATTACAGAGACCCTTTTACACCGGCATGTGGGGCACAGTTATCATCATATGCTCAACAGTCAATGCTGATATATCACCACATGTTCAATAGACAGTGCTGATGTAATCAGCTATGTCAGACTATTGCATATACAACCATCCCACCAGGGCAGGATCAGACACTGTCCTGGAACCCAGGCAGACATCATGTTAGATTCATATGAGGTTACTAGCCTATTGGCCCTAGGGCCTTTATAAGCCTAGCCATGTTATACCATTGTTCCTTTATTGACCAACTTGTATGGTCTATATTTGCAGTTCAAGTGTATGATCATCACTGACTGCCCTTATCCAAGAAGGACATGGGTGACACACCCGGGTATATTTGCATTCTCCCATCCAGTTGACTATGTTATGCTTAAATAAGTTCATTGAGGAGCTCTGTTTTATGTGAATTGGGATTGTTTTCCAGAGGAGTGGCAATCTCTGGGAGACATATCTGTCACTCCAGCATGTCCTATTAATGTCGCAGGCTAGGTTAAGATATCTAAAGTGAGAGAATCTTGTCCCATGTGACTTGGGGATGTGCAGCATTTTTTATTAGGCCATGGTCTAAGACTATTCTGTAGGCCTGGATAAGTTGTCTCTCAGCACCCTATAAGATACAGAGTGCAGTGACAGGGCCTTCAGTCTGTCCATGTAGGTCATATCTTGCAGGCTCCAAATTGTCTTGATGAGAAACCTCTGAGGTCACTCCAACTGCTGCAGGTGTCTGGTGAGGTACATATACAAGGGAGTGCTGTACTCTATTAGTGGTGTGATGAGGGATGAGTACAGAGGAGTTATAACATCCTTAGCTCTGTATGTGATGCCCTAACTTATGAGATATGCAACACAGAAGGCCTTCCTTACCACTGTGGACTCATGGTGATCGCAGTTAAGGGTGCTATCACCCTGTGTTCCCAAATTTCTTATCACAGGGAGCTGTTAATATTGTAATGTGCAGGGGCTTCCCCTTGGCTATAAGGGATGATAACGCATTATTTATTGTTTATTTTGAGTCTGTGGCTTTGGCACCAGTCTTTTGTCTGTGGAAGGCCTTATTATAGTATGTAAACATCGTTGTGGGACTGAATGATTGCACCCAGTTTGCAGTCATCGGTGAACATGGTAAGCCACAGGTGATCTATTTCCCCCTGGACATTTGAGATACATTCCAAACTGTAGGGGGCCCAGCACAAATCCTTGTTGTACACCAGTAGTAACTGATCTGCTGCTAAAGGTGTAATTCCCAGATTTGACTGTATGTGTTCTGTCGGTGATTGAGTTGGCTACCCATCTAGTGACATATGGGTTCATTCTCAGTTTTTTTTTTATTTCTCTAAGTCTTTTGGGTTTATAATACCATGACAGGAATGGACCCTATTCCTAAGTCAAAGTATGATTAAAGTTCATGAAATTAGTATTGTTTCAATCTTTGATGTCAGCCAGAAGTACTCTTCACAGCACCCACAATGTGCCCAGTAATTCCCAGCTGTGTGAGTTTATTAATGATGCCTGAGGGGGGCATTGTGTCAAAAGTCTTGGCTAAGTCAAGATAGGCAGTATGTATTGTTTTGCCTTCTTCCAGGGCTTTGGTAACATTCTCGAAGTTGTCCACAAGGTTTTAATAAGCCTGATTTTCCCTTAACAAAGCAAATTGTGTCTGGACAACAGTTTGAAGATCACATATGTCTTTGCTGATAAGGTCCATGATTATTCTCTCCATGGCCTGGGAGTTATGGCTGGTGAAGCTTAGGGGTCTATAGTTCCCACGGTTGGTTGATGGACCCTTTTTGTGCAAGGGAATTACTGGTAATGTGTTCCACTCCACTGGGACAAACCCAGTACTTACACTGTGGTTGAAGAGAGTGCCAACTGGTTCCGCTAGGCCCTGTTTCAAACCATCTAGTAGGCAGCCTGTGATGTTATCCAGTCCGACAGTCGCTGTTTTTCTGCCCATGGAGAGTGCAGTTATAAACTGCTCTTTGGAGATACTAGGTAGAGGACTTATGACAGGTATGCTTTGGGGTATGTCTGGTGGGAATGGAGGGGGAGATGAATTTTTTCCCCAAACTCTCTGGTAGCAAGTTTGTAATGTCCTCAGGGTTAGTATGACTGGTACCATCCATTACTAGTTCAGCACAAAGCTGGCCCTTCACTTTTAGATTTCTGATGTAGCTAAAGAATGTCTCCTGATTATCTTTAGCTAGGGATGCTACTTTAGGTTTGTAAGTGGCTTTATAGGACTTTTCAAGATAGCTAATTTCCTTGTTCAAGCTGTGGAGGGTGTCCTTCCTCTGCTGAGTCAGTTCCAACTTGTTCTTAGACATTATATTTCTTCCACTTGTTGTATAACCTACGTGTGCTTGATGCCCACTAGGGTGGCTTGTTTTCTGTGAGTAACTTGTTTTAATCTATTCACATTCAGCCAACTCTACTTATTTGTATAGGTGCTTGTACAGACCATTTGTGTAGACTTCTGTATAGCAGTCATTGTTGACAGTGGTAGCAAGGGGTTTGCAACTATTTATAGCATCAGTTAGGAGCCTATAGTTTGCTTTGGATAAATGTTTCATCTTTTCTGCTCTTGAGGGGGGGGTGTCAGGTATGACTGTGAATGTGAACAAGACGGAATTGTGATCCAACCTGACCAGGAGGCCAGCAAATAGGGTTAGTGCAGAGAACCACTATGTTGGTCAGTACTAAGTCTAGGATAGTAGAGTCCCTTGTGGGGGGTGCTGTTATGAGCCCACCACATCATTGGGATGTAGACTGTAAAGTTAAAACAAGTTCATGAGCACACAGCATGATTGGGACGTAGACTGTAAAGTTAAAACAAGTTCATGAGCGGGATGTAGACTGTAAAGTTAAAACAACTTCATGAGCCCACCGCATGATTGGACGTAGACTGTAAATTTAAAACAACTTCATGAGCCCACCGCATGATTGGGGCGTAAACTATACATTAAGTTCATGAGCCCATAGCATGATTGGGACGTAGACTATATACTGTTAAAACAAATTCATGAGCCTACCGCATGATAGGATGTAGAGGTATGCATTGTTAAAATAAATTCATGAGCCCAAAAGCACGCTGGGACTTAACACTGTGATTGTGTGAAAGTACCCTCAGAGGGTCCAAAAGAGTGGTCATTTCTGGACACAGTACCTATCTGCCCAGTTATCCCAACCGCAATGTTGGAGCTGTAACTTTTGAGCTTGCGCAGGGATGAAAGCAAGGGGGTGCGGTGGAAAAAGGCTAATCGAAACTTCTTCTCTATTGCTGCATGTAGACAGACTTCCTACCTTTCCCTCCCTGTATGGTGTGTGGATTACTACAGTTATTTTCTGTCTTTGGACCTGCCAGGATCCAGAAGTTGTAAGGTAAGCCTAACATTTTTATTATTACTGATTTATAAAATAAATGAAATGGAAGCAAAGATAAGCAAGCAAGATCAAATCCCTGAAAAGGGAACACCTGCATATTTTATGTATTTTAATTATGGGAAGGAAAGTTGTAAATATCTGCATGACTGGTTTCAGCTTCCCAAGAGTTGTGCTGGAGGAGTATTTCCATTAAATGGAACTTATGATAAGACTAAATTGCTGACACTGAAAGGCATTTTGGAAGAAAAGAAAAGCAAAGTAAGTGGGGAACAAATGACAGCATGTTATTCTTGGTACAGTGAAGCACTTAAAAGAGAAAAGGAGTCAGCATTAAAAGGGTTGCAGGATGTTAATAAAAAATTGTTGCAACAAGTAAAAGAGGTTAAAAAGGCAGTACAGTCCAGTAAAAAGGGATCCCTTTATCCTGTCTTACCAGGTTTGGGACAAACTGAAGACGGCCAAAAAGAAGAGACTTTTAAAGAGGATGATAATCCTGCAGTAGCTACTGCACACCATCCCCACACGTACTGGCATGGGTGGCCCGTGTACAACATTCTGCTGTTTCTCAGACCTCTGCATTTTTGAACACGAGGTCAGCATGGTACTGTTACACCTGAACTTAGTTCTCCTGTTCAACGCTCATCTCTAGAACAGGCATCTGTAGTTAAAAAAGTTTTTTTTTTTCTTTCTTCCTATCATTCTCAACAAGAACTGCGGTGGTGGTGCTGCGGTAGCATTGTCGCCTCATAGCAAGACGTTATCCCGTTCGATTCTTAGCTAGAGCATCTTCTGTGTGGAGGCATACATGAATGGGTCGTGCCTTTGTTGAAGGTTGTGCGTCAGGGCTGGTAACCTGGTACATAAAAATCCACTACCAATTATTAGCGGACCAGAGTTCTGCTGTGGCGACCCCTAACTGGGAAAAGCCGAAAGACACAAACACTAACAAACAATTCTCAACAAGCTTCTACCTTTCCAACAGGAGCACTAGTGTTTGACACTCCTGTGTCTCATCACAAGCGCTCACATGATAGGGTAGGACAAGAGGCTATTGCCTTTGCAGAAGATTTTTTTGGCAACTTTAAAAAAAATAGGGGGGGGCTAATTCTGATTTGCATACTATGTCTAAATGTTTTCTAACTGAAAGAAGAAAAAAACAAACATCTATGAAGGTTTAGAGAGAAATTTAAAAAAAAAATAAACTATTACAACCCTACTTTGACAGATTTAAACCAGCTGCTTCGGGGAGTTACTTCAAATAAAATAAGAACACAGTTACTTAAAAAGGCTAAAATAACAAATTTCACTACCACAGGAAATGCACTAATAGATAAAGGATAGCATTGTTAAATTACAAAAGTGTGTCAGGCATGTAGGCAAAATAAAGAGAAAGCCCTTGCAGATTATTTGTCATCTTAAAACAGTATTTGCTAGACATTCAGGAATACCAGACCCAGAAGAGCAAGATAAGCCAGCTATCGCAGCAGCCTTTGTGCAGGGTCTGCAAGCCCCTGTACAAAATCAAATAAAGTAAGTGCTCATAGACTGGCAAGGAAAGGATGTAGAGTCTTTATTAAGTGCTGTAAATTACTGTACAGATTATCAGGAAAAATGAAGGAAGGATACTGATCATTAGCTGTTAACTTTACAAATTAGGCAGCTGGAAAACTCAAGGGGTCAAGGTAGAAGCAGGGGAAGGGGTAGAGGAATTGCTAGGAAATTTAGCAAAAGTGCTGGTCGAGGGGAAGAAGGTGCAGCTGGTTGGCAACAATGAGCTGGCAGTGCCCCTCCAGCTTCATCTAACACATCTTGCTTTAATTGTGGAGAAGCAGGACATTGGAGAGGGGAGTGCCCACACAGGCAAATGCAAAGAGTCCAAGACACTTGGACTGAGTGGCAACCAAATTATAATAATGCAATTTTTCCTCTGCTACCTCCTCAGATTGGAAGGAGTCAGGAAGCTCCATACTGACTAGGTCAAGAAAATAAAACAGAAGTGAATTTTAACCCTCTACTGCCAATAGATCAAAATGGGCCCTACGTTAAGATGAAAATAAATTCAAAGAAAACCCCATTTCTGGTGGACACTGGAGCTACTAGGTCAGTGCTAAAAATTACTTCAGATAGTCAAATACCAGTATCAGAGCATAAAGTAAAGGCAGTTGGAGTAACAAATACTATGGTTACGTATCCTGTTTCAGAACCCATCCCCATTTCTTTAGGTCCGATTGAAGAAAAGCATTCTTTTCTTTTGAGTACTACTGCACCAGTAAACCTACTAGGAAGAGATTTGTTATGTAAGCTGGGTTGTACTATTTACTGTACCCCAGAAGGGGTGTATCTAAATATTACAACAGAATCAGAGGGGGATGTATTGGCAGTTTTAGCTGAAGCTGAGGAACAGCCTGATGGAAGCATACAGGAAGATGAAGAGTTACTACAGCAGGTACCTGCCAACTTGTGGGCTAAGCATGCATATGAAGTAGGTATACTAAAATCAGCAGAACCAGCAAAAATAAAATTAAATCCATCAAAACCACTCCCCAGAGTTGCACAATATCCACTAAAGCCTGAAGTAGAGCAGGGAATCAGACCTGTAATTCAGTATCTAATACACCAAGAAATAATATTACCAGCTAAAAGCCCTTGTGATACTCCTATTTTTCCAGTGAAAAAGCCAGAAAATGATACTTATAGGTTTGTACAAGACTTAAGGGCTGTAAATAATGCAGTACTACCTACTTTTTCTGTCATTCCAAATCCAGGAACAGTACTGAGTTGCATACCACCTACAGCTAGTTACTTTTCTGTGACAGATTTATGTTCAGCATTCTTTTCTATACTTATTCACCCTGACAGTCAGTTTCTGTTTGCTTTTACTTATCAGGGACAGCAATATACATGGACATGGTTGCCACAAGGATATACTGAATCTCCTTCGTGATTTTCTCAAATTCTAAAAAAAGATTTGGAAAATGTGACATTTTCAGATGGGTCTGTGTTAGTACAATATGTAGATGATTTACTAATAGCATCAGACTCCTTTCAACAATGTCAGCAGGATACCTTGCATTTTCTGACTATCCTTGCAGAAAAGGGACACAAAGTGTCTAGAGAAAACTACAACTGTGGTCATCTCAGGTACGTTATCTTGGTCATTTAATATCCCAGGATAGCAGGCAAGTGTTACCATCTCGTACTGATGCAATATCTAAGGCCCCACGTCCGACTACTCAGAGACAGCTTAGGTCTTTCCTAGGTATGACAGGATACTGCAGACAGTGGATCCCTAACTATGCAGAAATTGCCAAACCTTTGACAAATCTTTTAAAGCAGGATACACCAGAGCCTCTCCTTTGGAATAATGAAGAGGAAAATTCATTTCAGAACTTGAAGTAAGCTTTAGCTACTGCTCCAGCTTTGGGGTTACCAGATTATAATAAACTTTTATTTTATTTTGTCATGAAAAAAATGGATTTGCTCAAGGAGTACTTGCACAAAAACATGGGGACAGCTATCACCCATTGGCTTATTACAGCACAGCACTTGATGCTGTTGCAAAAGGGTTTTCACCTTGTTTAAGGGTAGTTGCCACTGCTGCCATTCTAGTTAATCTGGCACAATCGTTGGTGCTTGGGCATGATCTCACAGTAGCTGTCCCTCATTCTGTATCATCTATTTTGCTTAAAATGAAAACTCAACCACTCTCGACTGCACGTCTAATTAGATATGAACTTACACTTCTTTCTGATCCATCTATTTTTCTGATCCGATGTCCTGTTCTAAATCCTGCATCTCTGTTGCCTACTGCTGAAGATGGTGAAGAGCATGATTGTGTGTGCGTAACTATTTGCTTTCTCCTAGGGAGGACTTAAAGGACACTCCAATATCCAATGCTAACATGCATCTGTTTGTGGATGGCTCCTGTGGAAGAGATCAAACAGAAAAGTTGATCTCGGAAATAGCAGTCTGCACTGAAGAAACAATATTGTTGCAACAAAGATTAGAGGGTGTTCACTCTGCTCAAATAGCTGAGCTACAGGCTTTGTAAAAAGCCTGTGAGTTAGCCAAAGACAAGGTCGCCAATATTTTTACAGACAGCCGTTATGCTTTCGGGGTGGTACATGATTTTGGGCAACTTTGGAGAGAGAGAGGGTTTTTGACCTCTTCAGGAAATCAAATTAAAAATTCAGGGTACATAAAATCATTGTTAGATGCACTTTTGTTACCTAAAATGCTGTCTGTAATCAAATGTTGTGCCCATCAAAAGGGCATAGATGCTGTAACAAAGGTCAATAACTTGGCAGACCAAGCTGCTAAACAAGCAGTAGAAGACTGTTGTAAAGATCTGTGCATGTTAACTATGACAAACTCCAACAGTAATGATGTGTTTGATTTTAAAAAGTTGTCAGCCTTTCAAGCTGAAGCATTACAGGGAGAAGTTCTGAGGTGGCTCAAGGATGGATGTAGAAAATCCTCTGATGGCATATGGCGACATCTGGATGGCCGACTGGTGGCACCTGCCTCTTTGCTACCTTACCTGGTAAGGGCATATCATCTACCGGCCCATACAGGTAAGACAGCTTTATTTAATCAAATTACCTGAAGTTGATATGCCCCCCATGTCTCCTCTTTGTTACTTCAGTATGTATGAAATTGTAGTATTTGCTTGGAATATAACATAAGCAAACATGCCAACAGCAAATCTGCATGTTTACCTCCACTCTGGGGACCCTTTGTTAATATACAGCTAGATTTCATCCAGATGCCTAAGACTAATAATTTACAATTTATTTTGGTAGTAGTTTGTATGTTCTCAGCATGAGTGGAAGCTTACCCATGTCGCAAAGCTGATGCAGTCACAGTTATTAAAAATTATCTGATTATATACTGAGATTCGGTATACCCAGCATTGTTAACAGTGACCAGGGAACTCATTTTAATAATAATCTGTTTAAAGACTTATGTAAACTTTTAATACTAAGTTGAGTCTTCACTGTCCCAACCATTCCCAGTCATCTGGATTAGTGGAAAGGGTAAACAGGACCCTTAAAAATAAAATTTCGAAGATTTATGCTGAAACCCATTTAAAGTAGCCCAAAGCCCTTCCCTTAGCATTAATGAGTATGAGGGCCTCACTGAAGGCCACCAGGAAATTGAGTCCATATGAAATATTAATGGGGAGACCCATGGCCCTTCCAGCTACCTCTCCAGTGGGAAATGCCGATTTAACTTTATCAGATGATGCTATGATTTCTTATTGTAGGAGACTTCAAAATTTTTCAGCAATATCATTGAACAGTAAGAGCAGCGTTACCAAAGCCTCCTCACCAGCCCTATCATCAACTACAACTGGGTGATTGGGTATATGTAAATGTTTTTCAGAGGAAAAACTGCCTGAGCCCAAGGTGGAAGGGGCCTTTTCAGGTCCTGCTCACCACTTTGACTGCAGTTCGCTGTGCAGGACTATCAACGTGGATCCATTCATCTCAATGCAAGAAAAACTGTCGTGTGGGGACCCCAGATGAATTATCGCAGGCAACAGAGGGAAAATGAGGTGTGACATATAAATCATCTGCCCAGTGAAAAGGTCAACTTCAGTAGCAGTCCATGATAAATCCAGTGACAACAGGTACTTTTGCTTTGTTTCTGCTGCTGTTCCCTTCTGTAAACTGGTCGAGAGAAAACAGTTTCTTGCTGGTCCTTCGGCAATATGCCAAGGATCTAAAGAAACAAACTGCTGGATATGTTTGCATATACCTCGTCATTCTAAGGCAGGGATTCCTATAATTCCCATCCCTGCATCACAGGTGTCATTTGAAAAGGACCTTAATGACATCAACTTAACCTGGCGTAATGTAACTGATTTTTCAAAGGTTGCGTCTCTTCATCTTGCAACCACACATCATGGAGACACATGTTATACCAGAAATGGGACTGTACCAGTAGGAAAAAGCAAATGTAATGACACCAGGCATGAAAGTGTGTTAAACCCTTTGCATTTAAAAAGCTATGACTGGGGGCATGGCATGGGCATAGGTGACTGGTACTACATCTGTGGTGATTGTGCCTACCCCTGGTTGCCTACAAACCGGTCTGGATGTTGCTTTGTAGGCTATATTACTCCTGCTATTCAACATTTTTAACACCCACCAGCAGGTAGACTGGGAAATAAGCAAGCAATCCACTGGACAGAGCAAGTACTTTCAATTTTTAATCCTGGGTATGGAGTGCAAAGGACATTCCTTGAAATCACTGTGCTTGCTCAAATTCTACAGGAGGTGGCAAACGAAACTTCACATCATATCAGGATGGCAAATCGAGAAATGACTGAAATGCAGACTGTGGTGTTACAGAATCAAATGGCATTTGATATAATGCTGGCTGCAAACGTGATTAACAGGAAAAACTGGCAAATTTCATGGAACAAAGGGCCAAAGAGTTGGACAGCACATCCACAAATTGGACACTTTTTGGATGGTCGAGCAGTATTTTTGGTAAACTGGGAACTAGCATAATCCAGGGTATTGTCATTGTACTTTTTATTATATTTGTGATCATTTTGGTATTTTCAATTCTAAAGGCAGCGATTACAAGATTTTTAACCTCACCTGCATATGAAATGCCACTGCACATACCAATCAATGACAGTTCTAGTTTGACAGAAATTGATGATGAATATTATGATGCTGATGCATATTTTATCAAGTTAAGAAAAATAAAAAATATAATTATATGTATGGTATGACAATGATAGTGTCAGAGGGAGGAAACTGTTATGGGACAAGACCAGCTTATTAAAAATGTATATTCATTTCAGTTTATTAATGATGCTATAATATGATTGTTAAAAAAGCAAATATCATTTGTATGCAGGGCTGGGAAAAATACAGCTTCATAAGCCACAGTATTACTGTTCTTTTCAAACTGCATTCTTTTAGTATGTAATAAGAGATAATAGTTCGTGTTGCATGAAGTGAGGCATGTAGTTATTACAAAAAGGAATTTGTTAGCCTGACTCCTCCAGGCTAGGAGTGCATTGTTGCTAGGGCAGGTTTGAAACATCCAAGGTCAGAAACAAGACCCACCTCTTGGAAGCAGGTGAATCATGTATAGGAAGATGTTAACATGAAGTCTGAGGCGAAAATCACAAGGGATGAGGGCATTTGCAAAGTTTTCTATGGGACACAGTCAATATAACGTAATGAAATTGCATGAGCAGTTTGATAAGAAAATGTATAAAATTACAGTTTTTGTATGTAAAGTGAGAATGCTTCATCAAGGGCTATGAAGACTGTCTCCCAGTGCTGTAAAAATAAAATTCCTGTTTGCACATCCTGAAGTGTTGTTCCTGACTAAAGGCATATAAGGTAAATTCTTAATGTTATTTATTTATGACTATAACAGTGCAGACTATCTGTTACACAGCATGTGTATTAACAAAGTCCAGGAACCTTAGGGTGAGTGTGTTTGTGTACATATATGACTCTAAATCAATGGAAGGATAGTTGAAATCACACATGGCCAAAGTGTTTGGCAACATAGTGAATGAATCAAGTAGGTCCAAGAGATACTTGTGGTTCATGGTGGGGGACCTGTAGCTAATAATGATCTGGAAGGGGTTTTACATACAGTTAGTTGGACTTTGAGTAGTGCTGTGAAGTCATACTCTTTGACCAGTCTTTTGGTGTATTTGTCTTTAATGAAGATGGATACATCTCCACATTTGGATCTTTCATGCTCGTTTTGATGTGTGAAGATGTGGAAAGCATTGTACACTTGCATGGCCAGAGAGCTCTCTGCAACCTTGAACTATGTCTGTGTGACTGCAAAGACATGAGCCACCTTCCAAGGTAAGGAATTCTTCCAGTGAGTGCAGTTTCTGATTTGCACTCCTTGCATTAAGCATCATAACCTTCAGTTTGTATCTAGTGGATTCTTTTACATTAGGACTTTAGTTATTTTGATATCGCCTAAAAAGGCCACTGTGGGGGAGACAAGCACCTTCATATAGTACAGTGAGGTAGATCTCCAGTCATTTCCTGCAACATGGACTATGGTAGAGTCGTAACGGTACTTGTTATTGAGAAACTTGAGTGCGTACATGATCTGAAGGACCCTGGCACCTGACAAGCAGCTGACTGTGACCTTCTCCTTGTCCAGCCTGGTGAGGGGGACATCTGTGTGTCTCACTATGGAGTTGCTTATGAGCAAGACATTTGGTTTTGAGGTGTTTTGCCTGAGGGGCTTATTGACTGAGACACTGGTGTGTGTATTATTATGTGTAGTGGATTCTGTTGGGTCTGCACTGTGTGCAGTAGTTTGCACTTGTGAGGTCTCTAATCTTTAGTATGGTTTCTAGAGAGTACATTCATGTATTTGGGTTTATGTGTTGTGAGCTTGTTATGTACAAAAGGTGAATTGTGTGTGCTGACAACATGTTTGATATCTGGTTTGTTGTTATGTGAGAGAATTGATTCCAAATTCATAGTATAGATACAGCTCTCACATGTTGTATTAGTTTTCTTAGCAGTAAGTAGTTGTCAGTATACATGAAGCAATTATTATGTTGCCTCGGGATGCCCGTGTAAATCAGGCTGCCTGGAGAAATGGTGGGAAACTGTCTATCCATTATTGAAGGTATATACTGTAGTAACTAGTGGGGAGTGGGCTAGATGAACCAGATTTTGGTGTAAGACTAACAAAAGGTGTCTGTTCTATGGAGGGCTAGAGTTACAAAAACGTCTCAGTGTTTCACAATGCACAACTGACTTGCTCACAGGGCAGCAGTTATGGTAAATTGATTGCAAACCCCCCAAAACACAACAGTGGAATACAAGTGAAGTTAAACTATTTTTTTAAAAAGTAAACAAAGGGAAAGGCCAACAGTGAGCCTTACTCCAGCAATCCCCAACTCAGATGGGTTATTAGCTACACAGTTCTGCCACAGGGGTGCAGGTGGGCCTTCTTAATTGGAGAGGGATGATTTTAGTGCTCCAATGATACCAAACAATCTAGATTCATCTAGCCTGAATTGAGCCTATGTTATAAAATGCAGAAGTACAAGAAATCCAAAGTGCAGAAAATTGCAATCACAACAGAAGAACAAACAGTTTAAATAAAGCGGCAATTTAGTAGAATACTCCAGCAAGAGTGTAGACAACAAACCTTCCTAGTGTGAAATAAGTGGTCTGGAACTCAAGTGCTTAAACCAGAACTAAAACACTTTCAGAATAATAAACACAATAAGCCTTCAACCAGAAATTCCTAGCTTAGAAGGGTGTAGGCTATCCTCCCCTGCCACAAGAGTCTACACCACAAACCTTCCTAAAGAAAAATAACTGGTTTGGAGACCACGTGCTTAAACCATAACAAGGAGACTTTGAACAACAGCCACAATAAGCATTCAACCAGCAATTTCCAGCTCAGAAAGGCAGAGGCTGCTGTCTTCTCCCACAAGAGTGTAGACTACAAGCCTTCTTAATGTAAAACAACTAGCCTGAAGCCCATGTGCTTAAACCAAAAGTAATAGGCTTATAATAACAGTTACACTGTATTGCGATAACAGACAGATGACAGTGACATGTCTTTTATTCTACCCACCTACATCATGTCATGGTTAGTAGGCACTGTGTTATCGTGATGAGAAACCCCTGTGGTCTGTCCAGCTGTTGCATGTGTCTGGTGAGGTTCATGCAAAACAGAGCATTATAATGTATTACTGTTCTGATGAATTTGACTACAGTGCTGCCATACAATCATGAGATCTGAATGTGATGGCGTGTCTTATGATGTGCACCATGCTTATATTCTGGAAAACATTAAAGAAAAAGGTTATAAAGTAATGACACATATTGCAGTTCCTGACTTCATAAACCTTACAAGTGAATGCACTAGAAAGTCAATGTATTATTCAGCAAGGCAAATATAACTGATAGGTGCAATTATCAGTTCAGCAGCACAAATGCAGATAAACTAGGTGCAAATGTAGCTATGCACCCTGTACACCCTGTATCCCTGAATCCAAAAGAGAGAAAGCAGGGATATGGCACAGTTATCATTTGCACAGGGTGCTGGGGGGGGGTCAGGAGGCTTAGGCTGACATAAAAGGTCAGTGAGTGTGTGTGAGGAAGAAACAGAAGCAGGCAGGCTGTGTGTGTCTGTAGGTCCCTCCATGTGAAAGTAGTGTATGAGAGTCTGCATGAACACAGCCAAGCTTATTGCTAGCTCTTGGTATGTTGGAGAGGTAGAGGTAGCAGTTCATTGTTGTCACCCCCAACCATGAGACCTGGCTCTGCCAGGACTTGCACTAGCTCATCCATGCCAAAGATCATATTGAGTGCTGCTACCTGAGCATGACCAATGACTGCTGGACATGCTCTCTTCACAGGGACCCCCAGGACCATGAATCCATGGCCTATCAGATTCAGTGGAAGTATTGCCCTATGGGAGCATGGCCAGGAATGGCCAGATTGACTGTTGAGCCTGACCTACGCTTATGAGCATGCCATTCCCCTCCCAGTAGATGTTCCATCACAGACACTGCTCATTCCATGATGGACACCACTCCCTTGGTCCATCACAGACACCCCTTGTTCCAACATGTCATTCATCCAATCCAGGGAATTGGCAACACTGTGGAGGCAGTCACACATGTCAGACTGTTCCAAATACACAACCCTGAGAATTTGTCTAGACCATCTTTCTGAATGTGCATGTGCCTCTGTGATGTCCCTAAACATACATTGTGTGACATGGGAAGTGACACCTGCAGCAGTTGGAAGAGGGACAGCATGCCCCCTCAGAGCACCCCTATCAACACTCCTGCATGGCACCTCACCAACACTTTGGCGATGGCCAGACTCAAGTACTGAAGCCACAGTAGCCACAGTTCCCTGCTTAATGTCATCATCCTCCACTTGTCCTATATCTGTGGGTTCAGTGGACTGGGTAGGTGTAGGCCTACTGGCTGTATCCAGGGAAAAAGAAGGAGGTGGCTGGATGTCAATCTCTGTCAGCGTCAACCTCTGCATTCCCCCAACTGTGCCTCAGATTTGCCACCATCATCATCAGTGTCTGATGAGACAATGACATCAAGTGGCACAGGGCCTACACTCCCACTGTCATGATCACCTGTGATAAAAAGGGAGAAATACAGGCATACATTAATACCTGCATTACTATGGTGTAATATATGCCACACAACTTACAGTGCTGCCACTATTACAGAAAGTACAGCAATACACACAACGTGCCTAAACTGACATCATATTTTTAGAAATTGATCTGCAGTACTGAAATAACTTGATTTGGCTTACCATCTGCAGGAGGCATTTTTTGCTGGATTCCTGACAGTACTGAAATAAATTAAGCAAGAGTTAAGGCCAACATCATCACATTTAACCGTAAGACAGGGAGTACTACATGTACTCCTCTCAATCTGCATGACATGTTACTTCTACAAGAATGTGGCTGACAACTCCAAATTTTACTTATCACAGTACCAATCTTCACCCCCCCCTCAAAAAAAAAAACAGATATGTGACACAAAAGTAACTTTTATTTCAATTGTTTTACTATACAGCAGTATTCAACAGGTCATATAACAAAGCCTACCTAGATGATCTTTCTGGGACTGAGAAGGAGGAGCACCCACATCAATCATATATTGTGGACACCTCTGCTGTAAGTTGTCCTGTTGTAGATGATTCACCAGGAATTCCTCACTGGGGATGAGAAGTGAGAAATACTTCGGCAAGAAAAACTCTCAGAAGCTTCAAATGAAAATGTGTGGTCATTAATATGACAGATTTTTGAAAAACAGTATATAGACCAAGAAACTTTGATTTGTTTGGAAAAAGAAGCATCTGAGGAAGTGTGAAAATATAAACAACGAAACCTAGATATTTTTGACAAGTATAAAAAAGAAATATGGACATGGGAAAGAAATACAGGTTTGATATCATCCAATATTTATGCAAAGGTGAAAGCCAAATTAATCAACATAAAAAAGGTAGCCCCAGAGATATTCAAACATAAATACAGGCAAAGGCATCCAGACATGGAAAATTTCACAATAAAAAATAATATCACAAAGAGAGAATGTAGAAAAGCAGATAGTAAAGTAGAAGTTAAAAAAGTAGAAGATTAAGTTATGGAGTGCCTGTGAAGTAAAGGATTTGATGTAGAACGTCTAACACAGGTTGCATCACAGCATGATGGAACAAGCACCCAACTTAAGGAGAAACAGGAAGATCAGGAGACGTCTGAAGAAGAAATATGGACATGGGAAAGAAAAGGAGTGTTAATATGGTGTAATATCTATGAAAAGGAGATATCAAAACTAATCAATACAAAAAGAGCAGCACCAAAGATATTTGAAGAGATGTATGGCAAAGGAATCAAGACACAGAAAATTTTACAATACAAAACAATAAGACAAAGAGGAAAAGTAGAAAAGGAGATCAGTAATGGAGGAGTTAAAGAAATAAAAACTGAGGTTATGGACTACCTCCAAAGTGAAGGATTCAGTGTAGAAAATCTAATTCCAAAAGCACCACAAAAGTACAGAGCAATGGAGCTCCAGATTAGGGGGAAACCAGTAGAATGGGAAGCAATTTGCCAGGTGCCATATGGAGATATTTTGGAGCCTTCCACAGGAAACGAATATAAACTTTCACTTGAAGTCGGAAGGCAAGAGAAGGAACAGGAAACTGTGGAAACTGTAACACAGTTAAAGTTGAGGAGTGAAAGGCCAGTGTGTTCTCATATGACAGAGCAACAGATGCCACAGTATGAAATTGAAGAGAGTGTGCCACAGGAAGATGCAATAGAACTTTCTATATAATGCCCACAGGAAATGGAAAACAAAAAATATGCCCTCAGTTTAGAAGAAAACGAGCTAAGAGAAGAGTTGCTTGACTTAGTAGAGATAGATAGACATATTAAGATCAATGAAAGAAATAGACTGCAGAAAGCCAATAAAACCTCAAAAATCAGAGGTTTGATAAAACAAATGAACACAGTAATTAGGTCTGTCCATAGATATTCATGTGATATAACAGAAGTAAACAGGATATATTGCTGTGCATCTAAATTAATAACTGATAAAGTTCTACCACAAGAACACAGGGTAGTGAGGGAGAGAAAGGGGAGAAATCAAATACCATCATGAAAGTATCAAATAGAGAGAACTATAAAGCAACTAAGACAATAAGTGTCACTGTTAGAAGAGTATAGAAGAGGGAACAGATCAATGAAAATGCTTAGAAAGATAGATGTGATAAAAGCAATGCATAGTATTAGAACAGATCAGGATCTATCATGCACTATAGCAAAGAATAAACTAAAAATCTTAGCACAGGTGGAAAAACTTAGAAGATACGCAGATAAATAGAGTCAACAATCATATATAGATATGCTACCAATACATGTAACTCTGTATGAATTGCAGAAGGCGTCATTACTGGGCACATTGCAGGTGCTGTGAAGAGCAATTTTGGCTGACATCAAAGAGTGAAACAATACTAATTTCATGAACTTTAATCATAATTTAACTTAAGAATGGGGTCCATTCCCATCATGGTATTAGAAACCCAAAAGATTTGGAGAAGTTAAAAAAGGGGTGAGAGGGGTTCTGCAGCAGGCTCACCCTCAGTTACCCTTTGGTCTCAGGCAGCAGTGGTGCAGCAGTTTGTGTTGTCGCCTCACAGCAAGAGGTTCTCCAGTTCAATTCTCAACTGGTGTACTTTCTGTGCAGAGTCGGCATGTCCTCCATGCATTTGTTTGGGTTTTCTCCAGGTGCTCTGGTTTCCTCCCACATTACAAAGACATGGGTCTGGAGCATTTCTTCTAGGTCTCTGCTTAAAACTGGCTTCATTCCAAGTTAGACTTTCCCATTTTAAACAAATGTTAAATAAATAAACAGCAGCAGCACACCTCCATGCAGATGTGAGCATGTCAGTGCCCCTGTGGCACATCTGCTCATAAGTACAGCCATGGCTGCCCACAGCATTTACATCTGCAATAATCTGCTGACATACTCTCAGCATCTCTGGCATATTGGAATGACCTCTTTGAAGAAGAAAACTGCCATGTTGACACAGCACATCCACTTTGATTGTGTTCTCTGCCTCACTGAAGGGAGGTCTGCACCTCAATGACATGTTGGTTCTAAAAGACAACAGAATGATAATACAACTAGCTATCACATAACTATAAAGTAACTGTTACCAGATGAAAGAGTTAAGGTAGGCAGTCAGTAGTATGCACTAGAAAAACATAACACATATGACAGATGTGAAATACCTAACAACAGGCAGGGTGCAAAACAAGGAGAGTAGCAAGGGCAACATATCCCTGTATGTGCCATAGCAGTAACTCAACTGTGCCCCCCCAAAAGAACAATCCATTCTAGTTTGTGACATAACAGCAACTTCTCTTTGCTCTCTCCACCCACTAAAGAACAGGCACATGAACCATTTTGCTAATAAAACACTTTTGAAATGCTAAACATGCATTTGAAGGAACTGTCCCTGAAACATTTGTACATATGTATCATACAGCTTACTATTTTCATGTATTGTCAATCATTTGCACCTCCGAAATGGCTTGACAAACATGGCTATGCCATCAGTACACTTCTAACGAATGCATACAGATAGTGCAAATTGCTTCACATTATTCATTAATATATTCCAGCATATGCATTATGTAGGTATAAAAATGACATCATACCTGATGAAGTTCAATACTTCTCTGTAAAGATAGTTTGGAAAATATTTTGCTTTGCTGAACATGTAGCAAGTATCCTCACCATCAGTTTGGCTATCTACACATTTGCCTTTTTATAATGAAGTAGATTATTACTGGACTGCATCTGTTTAGCTGTGTTTCAGAGATCTTTTTCTTTTGGCTTTTCCTGGTTAGGGGTCGCCACAACGGATCACCTGTCTGCTCATGATTGGCAGTGGAGTTTTACGGTGTTGAGTTGCCAGCCCAGCGCCCAACCTTCCACAGAAGGCACACACATGCACACACTCACACCTAGGACCAATGAGCAGCTAAATTGTATGCTAATCAACCGATTTGGGTAGAGCTATTCAAGAAGTTATAAAGCAACTATTTATACTCCGTGCTATTTTTTCCTGTGGATTTCAAAAGTGGTAGAGTACAGACACAGAAAGTCTACAGAGACAGAATGTAAGGAGCTTCTGCTGTTTAACTCCATTTGTATGTGCTACAGGCTACATGCAATGCTACTGTTACTGCCAATAGGCCTAGGCTGATTCTGAGAAGAGTTTTCTCTCCACATTTAACTTTCACAACAACATACATGGCATGGATATTGTAGAGTGCTACAGGGCAGACAGGGACACAGCACAGGAACCCTGTGACCTCTGCCAGACTCAAATCAGAGTCACAGCCTTTCCTTCCCCATGTATTGGCTGTGTACTACTTGCATCACACTCAGCCCTAAACTAACACTGTGGCAACTGCTGCATTTACAAGGTAAGCCCTGAACATGCACTGTATTGTATAATAATATTATGACATGTCCTTGTGTTTCATCACTTGGTACAATAAGCAACTATAAGGTGGGAGATTTGTATAGAAATTAATGTCACATCTGACAGCAGAGAGTTATTTGACTTGTATGTGTCCATTAGCAAGTAGTAGGCCTCAGGCCTCAAAGATTCACACAATGATACCCCCCCCAAAGTAATGATGATCGCTGCATGCCCACAGTCTAGCACCATACTTTTGAAATGGGAAATCATAACAGAGAGAAGTTTGAAAGTAATGACTCACATAGCAGTTTCTGGCTTCACCACCCTCACAAGATCAAACAAGCAGGATGGAAAATAAGGAGAGTAACAAGAGCAACATAGCCTTGTTTGTGCCGTAACAGTAGCTCAGCCTGGGTCCATCTCTCCTTGAAAGAACATTATTCCCTTGCATGTTCTATGACAGAAACCCACCTTTGCTCCCCACCACCAAAACAACAGTCTATGCTTATTTGTGGCATCCAACTTTCCATTAATTCCAACTGCATATCACAGTGTTCCAAGTGTATATCTTCACACATTTTAAGGTAAATGATATACACTGGCTTAACACTGCATGCCTCTGAGTACAGGTCAGGTAACTGATGAATGACCAAGAAACACAGAAAGGTAGGGGCACAGCTGTATATTTGCAAGGAATAATCATAGCATGTTGTGTGATCACTAAGTGCACTACATCCAAATATGTTACATAGAATACATTTACAAATAACAGGTCATGCCTTAATATCAGTGTAGATTCAGTTGTACTGTGTCATGTATTTGTTGCAAATCTGTTTGTGAGGCAAAGATGAATAAGTCTTCTTCCTGTTTTATGACAGTGCATTGCAGTAAGAGTTGGGATTCAGATCTATATTGTCATATCTCATGTATACTAACAGTTTCTATTGTGTATGTTATAGACTGATGTTTTATACTTTTTCTTTTTCCTTTTTTTGGGGAGGGGGCACTGTTTGCACAATGTGCCACTTAGCACAAACAGCTTTGGCTATGAGCACTTTGTTTGTGCGTGTAGTAGCAGTGCACAAAATGGAGTAGTGGGCCACCCAGATAGCCGAAAAGACCCAGACATCCAGAAAATACACCACATATATCCAATTGATACTACTGGCCAGTGAGCAAACACATTTCCCAGCAGCATGCACTGTTGCGCAATGTGTTTGCATGATGGTAAGTGTTGCGCAACACTTTCAAAAGTTGCAAATCCAGAAAGTGCCTACTCCCAATAAGCGTGATACCTGCAATTGGTTGGAAGACATTATTCTACAATGGTCTTGATCTGTGATAGGCATGACAGGCATTCCTGGAGAGTTTTTGAGAGTCCATGTTCAAAGACAGGGTGTCCAGCAGTGCAAAGTATTTATTGGACTCCTAGTGAATGAACATGGGCCCAGGCTGTTGCAGAGGAACTATCATGGCTCAGATTACAAGGCAAAAGCATGGAATAGTCTGGATTTGGCTCTGACCAGTGTTACTTGTATCCCCCGCACTGGTGAACAATGTAGGAATCACTGTAGAGACCTCGATATGAGGAAGAGGGATACCCTCGACTGTTGGATCAAGAAATGTAGGACTGGGGGAACCACACAGATGTGTAAGTATCACTTACAGAAACTACTTGACAGATTTAAAAGCTGAATATAGTCAGGATTGGTATGCTTAATGGTATTCTGTTCTGTTTTTCCCACAGCTGTCAGAGACCAGGAACTGAATGTGTGAACCCATGCTGCTAGATTGGCATAGATGCAAGACACATGTGGTATGTATGCATCCCAACAGTGGGTTTATTTTAACATTAAAAGTTATGATGCATTTATTGGTTAACTATACAGTTGTATCAAATTGAGCATTCATTTCTTAACTGTAATAGGGAAGTATGCATGCATCACTCTGGAGGGCAAAACAACAGTTCATTATTACAAAGTAGTCATAGGTTGTGCCTGCAAAATCCACACTTCCCAAATATACAATGCAATGTAACATCAGAGCTGTAAAATAGTGTCACCACTGGCATGCTGTAAACTATAATCAGTATATTTTGACCATGCATATATGCACACCAAGGATTGCTTACTTCAGTCAGTAGTACATTGTGCATCTGTTAGGAGCTGGGTAGTCATAACAGTAAAAAATGTATTTGTTAGGAGCTGATACTGTTAAAAGCAAAGGTAATAGAATGGTCAAATACTTGTATCAATGCTCTATATATCACATATGAAGTTACCACTGTTCTCCCTTTATCTCTCACCCCAACCCTTTTTTCTTCTTTTTGTTAATTTTTATTTTAGTTTTTGTTTTTCCCACAGCACAGTGGGGTAGGCCTGTCCCATGGGATCCTCCTGCCCCAACTCCACTGGCTACAGCATCACTACCCAGCACATCTGCTGTGCAACCTGGTAGCACCCAGTCTGCTGCCCCTGCACTACCTGCCCTCAGGTAGTTCTGCCCTGCATGAGACCGGGATTTCCCACCTTCTCCCCATCCATGGTGTTCACCCACCTCATGTGTCCTTCACTGGCCCTGTCTCATGTCTTGTTTGTCTTGTCTGTCTGCAATTGCTTTCTCACCTGCCAGCATACTGCACCCAGACATTCCTCAGCCCTTTAACAACATTCATGTCTCTCTCTCAAAAAAGAGGGCACCTGTCCTACAAAAAAATCATCTCATGCATAGATCTCCATTTTGCATGTGTCTTCATGGCACACATGATTTGGTCCAGTTCCCTATACAACAGATTGGGTTGTTGTCATCCCTCTCTCTGGAGGTGATGGTTGAAATTCAGCAAAATGTATGCATATATGTCAATGTTTTATTGTTGAAGAAATGGATAGTTATGGTTCTTTCCTGCATCCTTCCTGCACTTTCACTTTGTTCTTTCCCCCTGCTTGCTCCCCATTTCACCACTTTCCTCTCTTTCTTTTTCTTTTCATAATTGCATGATGGTGTACTTTGCACACTAATGTGTGGCTATAGCAAAACCAGTTCTAAGTATTATATAATTGCACTGGAAACTAGTACCATCTAGCCGTACCAATTATCACACTTCAGAATTTGGATTTACGCATAAAGTTATTTGAAACTATTACATACACCTAGATTCAAACCAAGTACCATCTGAACAAAAAAATACATGTATCACTGCATTAACAGGTGGTTCTATAGATTCAGTTGATTAGCAGGTGAATTTCAGAGACTGTATAGCAAATGGCAGACTTAACTGCTGTTGTACATACCTGCTACTTAACTGAATCTCTGGCTGCAGGAACTAATGCACTTAATGCAGTGATAAGTTCCTTTCTGGGACAAATGGTTTAGCTATAGGTAATACATTAAAATATTTTGGTAGTAACGTTGCTTATTGATGCTGCACAATTTGCAGCATCATGCACCATCGCATGTTACTGCTGTATAAAACTAATCACGCAATGTTGTGCACTACTGCTGTACAAAACGAAATGAGTATCATGCAATCATGCTTTATAAAACATTACAGGGATCATGCTATGCTGCTTCATACAAATTTAATGAAGAAGATACAACATTAGTGATATGGAGAGGAAGCATGGGGGAGTAGAAAGGGAAATCTTTCTTAAACTGTGTCACTTACTATTCATAGGTTCATAGGTTCATACTAGGCTATCTGCCCTAGGGCATTTATAAGCCTAGCCCAGAGTTTTGTGACTTTCGCCACCCCTTTAGTTTGAAGGATACTATGCCCATTATTTAGCTGTGCCTCTGTCAAGCAGTGAAACTGATGTGATGCCTGGGGTATACCTGCGATCTCCCATCCATTGGTCAAGATTTCTCTTGAACAAAGCCAGCAAGGTGCTCTGCCTCACATGTACCGGGATTTTGTTCCACAGCATAGGGAGTCTCTGGGTGATGAATCTGTCCCTCCAGCACATCCTATTTATGACCGTGTCAAGGTTCAAGTCTCGTGCTCTTGTAGATCGGATGGATTTAGATTTTTTGAGGTGAAGCATGTTCATTAATTCCGGGTTGGACATGGCCTTGTATGTCAGGCACAGGTCACCTCTGAGCAGGCGGTAAGTGACTGAGTAGAGCTGGAGCTCCTTCAGTCGGGCAGCATAGGACATATTTTGAGACCCTTTATCCTTTTGGTGAGGAACTTTTGGGGCCTTTCCAATTGCTGCAGGTGTCGGGTCAGATACATTCCAAATGGGGTGTTGTACTCAATCATCGGTCTGATGAGTGATGAGTACAGGGGAATGATGACCTCCCTTGACCTAGATGTGAATCCCTTCATGATCAGGTGGGCAATGTAGAAGGTCTTCCTAACTACTTTGGCAACGTGGGTGTCAAATGAAAAGTTACTGTCAACCTGGGTCCCCAGATCCCTGATAACCTCTTCTGTGCTTAGTGGATTGCCACCTATATGGTAGCTGGAGGTAACCTTGTTTTTCCCGAAGGGTATGACTATGCATTTTTTAGCGTTTAACTTTAGGCCATGGCTTTGGCACCAGTTATCCATTTCTATGAGACCCTTCTGAAGGATATCTGTGTCTGATGTGTTTTCAACTATCTGCTAGCTAACTGACTATGGCTGCAAGTGTTAATGCATTGCTGTTGGAGGCAGATGGTACTGGGTTGGAATATGATTGGAAGTAATAATTTTACAAGCATGTATGATACTTTAAATATATCTACTTATATTGCTGCTGTTCACCATTGCTTCATGTTGGTACATGCACCATTGCACGATAATTCTTTAAAGAAAAGAAATGGGGAAGACAGTAATGTGGTGAAATGGGGAGCAAGCAGGGGGAAGAACAAAGTGAAAGCAAGGCAGGAATGTGCAGGAAGGATGTAGGAAAGAACCATAGCTATCCATTTATTCCAGAATAAAACATGAACATATATGCACAAATTTTGCTGAATTTGGACTGTCACCTCCAGAGAGAGGGGGTGACTACAACACAATTGCAGACAGACAAGACAAACAAGACAACAGACAGGGATGGTGAAGGACACATGACGTGGGTGAATACCATGGATGGGGAGAGGGTGGGAAATCCCAGTCCCATGCACATTGAGGTGGTTCACCAAGTGAACTGTCATTGCTGTCACCTCAATGTACTGCTGGCTACAGAGCCTGACGTCTGTGCTTCCTACGGGTGCTCTGCACAAGGATGGAGAGCAGGCACTACATCTGGTGTAGGCATGTGTCAACAGTGTGGCACACAATCCTATGTACAATCCCTGGCAGTTCATCATTGGTGATAAACTCACCACCTCTGCCACTTCTCCTGGAGGGAGCCACAGGCCCATCTTCCGGGACAGAACTACCTTAGGGGATGGGTAGTGCAGGGGCAATTTTTTTAATATATATATATATATATATATATATATATATATATATATATATATATATATATATGATACTTCTAGTTACAGTCCATACGTGGCGGTGGTGCTGCGGTAGCGTTGTCGCCTCACAGTAAGACGCTGTCCGGTTCGATTCTCAGCTAGAGCATCTTCTGCATGGAGAAATGCATGAATGGGCGTACCTTTGTTGAAGGTTGTGCCTCAGGCCTGGCAAGCCGGTATGTAAAAATCAACTGCCAATCATTAGCGGACCGGAGTTCCGCTCTGGCGACCCCTAACCGGGAAAAGCCGAAAGACACAAACAAACAAATTTCTAGTTACAGTCCATATTCATTTCCCAAGTATACAATGTATTATATTTTAAAATATAAATAGATTCTTTATATAAAACAATTTGTCACCAAATATTGAAAGAACACATTCAAGCATTGTCATTCTTAACAAATCAGCATTGCTATTATGATAGTTTTTAAAATGTGTTGTTTCAGGATTTTCCACCCCAGATGTTCTGATATCCCTAATATGTTCCTTCACCTAAATTTAAAAGCTCTTTTAGTTTCCCCAATATATTAAAATACATGGACACTTTAGGGCATATATCATACCCTCAGTACTACATGTGTATTTCTCATTAGGTACAAATCTAATATTATTCATTTTAACAAAACTCTGCATTACATATTTACAAAGCCTACAATTTCTACAGGGGTTAGTATCCCTGTTTTCCTTTAATGTTAAACCTATTTTGTTGTTCATACTAACTATGCATTTAAAAAATTCCTATACTTCAACATCATTTATACAGATTTCAGGACTATTGTACAGTATATCTCCAAAAATATAAAGAATGTGTTTCAGGGAAAATATTTTAACTGAAGGGAAAAAGGAAGAAGTTATACTTTTGAGGTAAGAAGATAAAATATGAAGAAAGCAGATTAACAGAATTATAAAATAAGCATGTAAGAATCAGGTAAAGACAGGAAAAATAATGGAAATAGTGACAGAATTTGTAGAGAAGATGTACCTTGGGGGTTCACAGTGGTAAAAGGAAAAGACAGAATGTAAAGAGAATAGAAAAAATGTAGGCAGATATTTGTAATGTAGAGAAAACATTTGGCAACATGTGGAATGCACCAGTTTGGAGGACATTAAGGGAGTGTGGTATGGAGAAAATGGTTACTGTTTTATAACCTGTGTACAAAAATATTTTTAAGTGTTAGTGAATGGATGGATGATTAAAAAATAAAGCTAGGAAGACTAATAAAACATGGATGCATATTAATTAATATGTTTTTGTGTCAATAATGAATGTGGTAACTGTGAATTGTAGGTGTACTTTTGAAGAATCATAGGGTGTAATAAAGGAATGGGGAGAGGATGTCAGTTGTGATATGATATGCAGATGATTTAATAATAATTGTGAAAAATAAGATATGGTTGACATGAGCCATATTAGAACTGGAAAACAGTTATTTGAGGTAGGACTGAGGTTGAAATAAGACCCAGCCTTGATGAACTGTCTCAGACCCAGCCTTGATGGAGTTGCTACATATCCGTAAGTCAAATTCCAATCATGCAACCCACATGCAAGGCCTCAACCTGGTCTGTGACATTAATAGAACTTGTTGGTGGGATAGATTTGTATCCAAAAGACACCTCCATCTGTGGAATAGACTCCCTCTCCATGTCAAGCAGAGTACCTCACTAGCCATCTTTAAGAGGAACCTGGATGACTGGATGGAAAACAGAAAATACACCCCTGGCATCCCACCTGTGTCCCTGCTGGACAGGGGAAACAGGTGCTGACTTTGTGAGAACATGGGTGAAATTCTTGGCTAGGCTTATAAGGGTTTCTAGGCCAATAGCCTAGTATCATCCTATGAACCTATGAAAAAAGTAAAGGTTTTTGGGGATGTGGTAAAGATAGTGGGATTTATTTTACTATGAATTAAATTCATGTGTTTGGGTAAGATATGGTAAGTCATACGTTAGTTTGAGTCAATGCAAGGCAGAGTCTCAAGAAGTGCAAAAAGTGACAATATGGTGAAAAACATTTATATGTCAGACTGGAGGAATCTAAACATGGTTAATACATATTTACTTGGACAACTTGCATATATATGAGGGATTTACAAAGTTCTGGTCAAGTCAGAAAAAAGGAGTTGTTACAGGTTATATTTAGTTTCGTTTGGGGTCTAGGATGAACCCTATAAAAAGAACGGTAGTATACAATAGGAATAAATATCGGAGTTAGGGTCAATAATCCAACTATGCATTTTGGTTTGGTGTATCTGTTTAGAATAATAAAGAAAGTTAAACAAAGGGAAGAAGAAATGGTGGTGAGATTAGTATTTAAGATGTAATAGGATACACTGAGTGATGAAGGTAGAAGAAAAGGGAGTATAACAGTGAAGTGAAGGAGTACAGGGAGAGAAAATAAGAATGTGGAAGAAAAATATAAGAAAAGTAAAAGGGAAGAGAAGAGAAAGGTATGAGAAAGTGACAGAAGAAAAAATATATATGTGTACCCATGGGAATGCTTAGAGGGTCAGGAAAGAGCAGCTAAAAAGTAAGGACAGAAAATGTTTGAAAATGCTCAGGAATGTGAAGACTTTTTTTGTGGGAGCTATTGCTTGAAAGACTATAGTAAAGGAGAAATACAAGCTATAACAAGAAAGACTGTGTAGTATTTGTGGGATAGAGGAAACATCAGAGCATGTGCCTTTGAAATATAGAAAGCTTACATTGTTTTAGAAAATGTTTGATGGGTGATTTAAAGATTAATACTTCAAATAAGCAAGTATAGACTTAATGGTATATGGGAAGTATCACAAAAGGAGATACTGCCAGCCCAGCTATTTGGAATTTTGTAAATAATTATATGTCATTTGTGAACATCAACATGATTCATATGCTTGTGTTACAAATGTATTAGAACTGTATGTTATGTGTATATCAAACTGCTGGTACAAAAGCATGTGTTGAACAGGGTTTGTACAGTACTGAGCTTAAAGATATATCCACAGTGTACCCTGCTGGATTAGAATAGAAATGTATATACACTATTGTAACTGTTTAGATGTATATATTTTAACAGTGGAAACTGAAACACGAGAAGTTAAATGTAGACGAATACCTGAAAATTTAAATTAATTTATGACCACATAATAAAAGGATGTTATCTTTCAGTTTTAGTCAACAGGAGACATAATGATTACACTAGAGAAGTTTTTTGTATTGTCTTTAAATGTGGAGGAATTTAATTATTTTACGACTTCTACCATTTGCCAAAAGATCTGAGGTCTATGTATTTTCACAGGTAGATGCTAAATGCTACCAGCTGCATTAATGGTTGTTTTTGAGCCTGGGAACTGAAGTCAGATGACAAGAAATTATGTCATTCTGCAAGTATCCCAGCAGTAATATTTGGGATGTTAATTTGGGAAGTCTCTGAGAGAGAGAGAGAGAGAGAGAGAGAGAGAGAGAGCATTCTGTATTTTGTCTTTGACCTGATAAAGAGGATCCATTCATCACATCTGTCTTGCTTGATTTGTAAGTAAGTCTAGGGAACAGTATAAATCTTTTAGATATAGTCGGGAATATATCTGAGCTTCATTTAGATGTTTTTCTTTATTTATTTGAGACTGTCCTGCAATGTGTTTTAAATATTTCCTGTGATTTTCAACTCTGATGTAACTCTGATTATATACAGAGTATTCTCTTGTTTTTTATTATTTATTATTAAATATATCTAAACCTTTCATTGTGGCTATTTGTGAGACATATTTAAGTTCTGAGAGTACTTGCATATTTATTTGGTGACACTGTTGGCACTCCTAATAGCCTTGCTCTTGGTCAAACTACCATTTGTATTGATAGTAATATTACACAGTAAGATTGGGCACCCTTTGTTAAAGGCCTTAAAGTAGCTGATAAGGACGTGGCTGGTGGCAGTGCAGTAATAACTACCTTATAATCTGGGCAGAAGGGGACATAGCTAGTAAACCTGTGCCAGCCTTTCCCAGGTGTGTGTGTGTGTGGGTATAAATCAAACCTCAAAGGGTGTGTGTGTGTGTGTGTGTGTGTGTGTGTGTGTGTGTGTGTGTGTGTGTGTGTGTGTGTGTGTGTGTGTGTGTGTGCGTGTGTGTCAGCTACTTGGGCAGGGACACAAACTACTGGTTGGACAGAGAGGGTGCTGGAGATCTTGGCTTGGCCACTTAGCTGAGATCTCAACTCTATAGCTGTGCCAGTGGGGAGTCTTATTAGGGATCTGTAGAAAGAGCGAGAAACCAGCCCTGGACTGACTGTGGTCTTTGTGTGCTCTTAAGGGAAATTGCACTTGATGCAGAGAGCTGCATCTGGAAATACTGTGTGCATGTACTTGTCATCTTCCCAGTATATGCCTCCCACTGGTGCTAGTGGTAAGGATTTAAAATCCTTGATTACCGGACCAGTGTTGGGGTGTCACATTATATTGATTGGCCAGTGGTGGGATATCCACATATTGGGATTCAGTAGTATGGATACTGAATTCCTGTAGCCTGTAAACACTGGTCACTAAAGAAGGTGTTTGTACTCTCAATCAGCCACACAGTGAACATTCAGAGTTTCACATCACAATAGTTTTATTTATTTTTTGTTAGCTTAGTTTGTCAGGGAGAGCAGGCAAGGATGTCAGCAGAGGAGTATGGCAAGCTGACAAGGAGCCAGTTGGCTTAGATGTGTCAAGCCAAAGGACTGGGGCATGCCAACCTGGCTAAAGTAGAAATGATTGCAGCCTTAGTCACAGCTGAATCACAACCCAGCAACCAGGAGGATAAACAGGCTGGCCTTGGTGATGTACAACTCTCAGAAAATGGGCAGTTCAACCTTTCCACAGAGGACTTTAAAATCCATCTGGACTTAAAGAGACTTGAACTGGAGGCCAAATGTTTGGAAATAAAATTGGCAGAGAGACTGCGGCAGGAGAAATAAATGGAATTAGAAGCAGCAAAGAGACTGAGACATCTGGAAGCTGAAGAGAATGACAGACAGTGGCAATATGATAAGGAGATGCTGACTCTTCGCCAGGGTCATGGAGGTAATGAGAAAGGGAGTAACCAAACACCAGAAGCAACAAAGGTCAGTAAATCTCTTCCATAATTTACAGAGGGTGATAATTTTGACAGTTTTATTCATATGTTTGAAAGGGTATGTAAACAGTATAATGTTGACCAAGGGGTCATGGGTACGGTTCCTGACCCCTTACTCCATAGTAAAGTTGTAACTGCTATTTCTAGATTGTCTGATACTGATTGCTTAAATTATAACACTGTTAAAATGGTCTGTTAGACTGTTTTACTTTAACACCTGAAGCTTATAGGAAAAGGTTTTGGGAGCATAGATGCAATGCAAATGAAAGTGTGTGTGAATATATTGCTGAACTAAGCACTTATTTTCATAGGTGGGGGAGTGGGTGTCAGGTCACCACTTTTGAAAGGCTGGCAGACCTTTTGGTGAGGGAACAAGCCCTTAGCACTTTGCCTGAAGATATGAGAATCTGGTTGGCAGATAAGGAATGCAGGACCACAGATGAGTTGGGGGAAAAGGAAGACCTATACCTAGCAAGCAGGGCATCACTGCACAGGAAAAGGATACCCAGTGCTGCTCATGGGTCTAAGGGACCCCATGGTGGGCAGTCTAGACCACCCAGCAAAGTACACCAGTAGCAGGAGAAGTCACTAGTTTAGGTACACGGTCAAAACTGAGGGTTAAATGTTTTAAATGCAACCAGTGGGGCTATGTAGTATATAGATGTCCATGGAGGCAAGGTGGGGAACAAAAGGTGGGAGAGCCAGTAAATGGGAATGACATATTGCCAGCAGTAAGTTGTCTGGAGACAACATGGGTACCAAACTACCACAAGAGGTTATATCCTATCTTGGTAAATGGGAAAGAGGCCACTGCTAAGAGAGACACATCCTCTGAGCTAACCATTTTGCAGCCTGCAGTGGTTAAAGAAGAACTACATGCTTTGGTAGTCTACCCCAGTCTGAGCTTTAGGAAGGACCCCATTCCAAATACCTTTGGCTAGGGTTCACCTTGTCTGGGAGTGTAAAAAAGGAAGCAAGCAAGTAGGTGTATTTGAGGATAACCCTGCAGATGTCCCGATAGGGAATGATTTTAATAATTCAGTGCCTTGTGTGCTTGCAGTTACATACAGTCAGGTTTGGAGACAAGTATGTGGGTCTGGTGCCCTGGGAGGACCCAAAGAGACCTCAGACTTGAAGCCAGGGCTGGTGTGATGGTTACTTCAGAGACGGAGCTACCCAGTAGCAGTGAGACTGAAGGTGAGCCACAGCTGCCGGTGGGTACTGATGTTCCCTTGGACAGAGTGACTGCAAGGGCAGAGGTGAGTAGTAGTACCCAGGCTGACAGTGAGGCACCGTGTCAGAGAAAACCAGACTTCCTGTGGAAGGGGAGCTGGAAAGGGTTACAAAGACAGAGATGAGACAGGCTCAGCTGTCAGACCCTACATTACAAGGCCTGAGGAAGGTAGCTAGTGAGGCACCTGATTTTCAAGGGAAGTGGGAATCTGTATACTGGGACAAAGGTTTACTGTATAGAGAGTGGACTCCTGAAGGAGGGCTAGAGGGTGAGAGAATACAGCAGTTAGTAGTGCTCAGAGCCTACCATCTGGCACTTCTAGCCATAACCCATGATATTTCCTTTGCAGGTCATATGGGCATAAAGCATGCCAAGAGACATATTATGCAGAACTTTTACTGGGCTGGGATTTTCAGAGATGGTAACAGGGTACTGCAGGACCTGTGAGCAGTGCCAAAAGGTAGGCAAGGCAGGAGACAAGGTGAAAGCTCATTTGATGCCTTTGCCTGTGACTGAGAAGCCATTTCAGAGGCTAGCTATTTTATTGTGGGGCCTCTGAGTACCCCAAATTCCACAGGGGAAAAGTATATCCTAGTGGTAGTAGATTATGCTACCAGAAACCCTAAACTGGTGACTCTGTCCTCCATTGAGGCAGAAAAGGTGGCAAATTTGTTGTTAGATATTTTCAGCAGGGTAGGTTTCCCAAAAGAAATACTGACTGACAGAGGTGCCACTTTTATGTCAGACTTGCTGGCTTGTCTGTGGAAGCACTGTGGGGTGAAGAACCTAAAGACTACCCCCTACCATCCCCAGACTAATGGTCTGGTTGTGATTTTAAACTCTACACCAAAGACCATTCTATGGGCATTTGCAGACCAGTTTAAGAGGGAGTGGGACAAATATTTGCCCCATCTGTTGTTTGCTTACTGGGAGGTGCCCCAGGATTCTACAGGTTTTTCACCCTTTGAGTTACTGTATGGGCATAGAGTGAGGGGACCTCTAGATATAATTTGTGATGAGTGGGTGGGTGAGTGTGAATCCCACAAGGAGTCTGTTGTGGCATATGCCCTAAATCTCAGGACAAGGCTCAGGGAACTCATGGGCTTGGCCGAGGAGAACCTGGCAGAAGCCCAACAGCTGAAAAAGGTCTGGTATGACAGGAATGCTCGAACTAGAGAGTATGCTGTGGGGCAGCAGGTTATGATTCTCATTCCTGTCACACACAACAATGCAGGCAGCTTGGGAGGGACCCTTCAAAGTGGTAAGGAATGTCAGTGATGTTAACTTCATGGTAGAACTGCTAGGCAGGAGGCAGGGGCATAAAGTATACCATGTTAACATGAAGAAACCTTAACATGTTAGGGAGGCCCTGGTGCTAAGTATTTGCAGCACAAGACAGGAGGAGTCTGAGGGGGATATGGTGACTGATCTCCTCAGTGAGACTCGGACTGACACCTCAGTGGAAGGGGTAGTAGTGTCCCAGCAGCTGTCCCCTACCCAGGTTCAAGAAATCCGAGCAGTGTTACAGGAGTTTGGGAACATGTTCAATGGGGAAACCAGGGTGCAGCACCATGTGGATACAAGACCCCAAAGGCTTATTAAGCAGGCCCCTTATAGGGTGCCTGAGACAGTCAAACAAACTCTCTAAGGGAGGAGATACAGGAAATGTTGGCACTAGGGGTAATACAGCAGTCCAGCAGTCCCTTGGCCTCCCCAGTGGTGCTGTTACCAAAGAAGGATGACAGCACCAGGTTCTGTGAGGACTACAGGAAATTAAATAGTCACACAGAGTCAGATGTTTACCCCATGCCTAGGATAAATGAAGCCCTAGAGCAGCTGGGAAGGGCTAAGTATCTTACCACTATTAATCTTACCAAGGGCTACTGGCAGGTGCTCTTGACTCCCAGCACTAGAGAAAGGTCAACCTTTGTGACTCCTTTCAGCTTGTACGAGTTCATGAAGATGCCCTTTGGGATGAAAAATGTCCCAGCAACTTTCTAGAGGCTGGTAGATCATATCCTAGTAGGAGCAGGAGATTGTGCCCTTGCTTACCTAGATGATATTCCTACCTACAGCCATTCCTGGCAAGAGCACCTTCAGCATGTCACGGAGATGCTAGGCAGACTACAAAGGGCAGGGCTGACCATTAAGCCCAGTAAGCATCAGGTGGGTATGGCAGAGGTCTCCTACCTAGGACATAGAGTGGGGAGTGGTAAGATCAGGCCAAACCCCACCAAAATGAAAGCCATTCAGGCATGGCCTGCCCCTGTTACCAAAAATCAGGTGAGGGCATTCTTAAGGACAGCAGGGTACTACAGCAAGTTTGTCCCCAGTTATAGTACCATAGCTACTCCCCTCATAGACCTGACAAGAAAAAAACAGGCCAGATAAGGTAGTGTGGACCCCAGCATGTGAACATGCATTCCAGAAGCTTAAAGAAGCTTTGGGAAGACCCCCTGTGTTAGCCAGTCCAGATTACAGCAAAGAATTTGTTGTGCAGGTGGATGCTTCAAATCATGGGGTGGGGGCTGTACTCAACCAGATTCCTCAGAGGGAGAAGAGCACCCAGTGGTATAGCTCAGTCATAGTCTCCAACCCAGGGAGGAATGCTATGCAGCTGAGTGGGTACTGCAAAATCTTCAGCCTTATCTGTACGGAAGGAAATTCGCTGTAGTTACAGACCACAATCCCTTAACGTGGATACATTGAGCCAGACAGCAAAATGCCAAGTTACTAAGGTGGAGCCTAGGGTTGCAGGCATATGATATGGTAGTGCAGCACCACAGTGGGGTTAGCAGTCCCAATGCAAATGGGCTCTCAAGACAGGGAATGTAGTAAGGTATTCCCAGATAGGCTCAACCCTGTCAAGCAACATTTCTCAAGGGTAACTTGAAAAACTAGCCTGAGTCTTTGGGTGGAGGGAGAAATGCCATGCAAGGAGATACTGCCAGCCCAGCTATCTGGAATTTTGTAAATAATTATATGTCATTTGTGAATATCAACATAATTCATATGCTTGTGTTACAAATGTATTAGAACTGTATGTTATGTGTATATCAAACTGCTGGTACAGAAGGGTGTGTTGAATATGGTTTGTACAGTACTGAGCATAAAGTTATACCCACAGAGTTGCCTGCTGGATTAGAACAAAAATGTATATACACTACTGTAAATGTTTAGATGTATATAGTTTAACAATGGAAACTGAAACAGAAGAATTTAACTTCAGAAGAATAGCTGAAACTTTAAATTATTTTATAAACTAATATAAAAGGCACAGTAGCGATGCAGGCAGTAAACATAGCACTAACTAAAATGCAGGAAACAAAGCTGAAAAAACTGCTGCTTCATGAACTTTAAAATTCGGATTTATTGTGATACAAACAGAAGATGTGGTAAACGCTTTCACCTGGATAGGCGTCTTCAGACCAAAAGAACCCCCCTCTTGTACACCCTTATATGGCAAAAAAGGCACCAAAAACAGATAAACCATTAAAGGCACAGTACAACTATAATGGCATACAACATAAATTAAGTGCTTACTCTAAAATACATTAACCACAGTAAAATAAAAACACCTATACCACTCATAAAACATGAATAGAGATATATAAAAACAAAAAACTGCATAAATTCATACTAATTGCACAACACTAACAATAAATCCTCTCATAAAAATGCTCTCATAAAATACTCTCATAATATATGTAAAAAGCACAGTCATAAATATCACTTCAATCTCCTGGACTTCAGGAAATATCTCAACGGTACTTTCTCATTCAGTCCAGGAAAAACATCTGCTCTAAGTCTAACAATCCATTTAGATTCAATACTCTCAGTTCTACCCCTCACACCCCCGCCTAAAACTAGTGTGTGTAAGATCTAGTACTTTAAAATGAAAAAGGTGTGTGGAATCATTAGACAAGACATATTTGGACAGAGCATTGACAGTGGAATGAATCCTGATCTGGTAGAGATGTTCCCTTATTCTATCCCTCAGCCTCCTGTCCATATTGCCTACATAAAATGCAGCACAGGCTCCACATGAGGCCAAATAAACAACATGTGTAGATTCACAGTTTGCATGAACTCTAACTTCATGGTTAGTGCCATAGACAGGGTGATAGAAATGGACATCAGTGTCTATGGAACAACAATAGTTGCAACTACCACAGGGTACAGTACCAGCAACCCTATCACCTCCACTATCCATAACAGGATAACACAGCAATTTCTTTAGATTCGATCTATTCTTATAGACAAAACCTGGGGCAGCACCCACAATTTCCCTCACATTCGGGTCCAATGTTAACACACCCCAGTGTGATCTAATCACATCCTTTAACCTACCTACATCCTTAGTATAATATAAGGGCACTCTGAAACCATGGTTTCTATTCCCTGCCAGAACACCCTGGGAGGAATTATCATGGTCCACTACAGCCTCAGAGAAAAAGGGTGCAGCAGCTTGTTCCCTCAAATTAATGAGGTCTGCCAATCCTCTCTCCATATCAGATGTCTGATACTGCCTGCTCTTAAACCTCTCACATAAATCCCTAAAATCTGCCTCAAAACCATCCTAACTGGGATTATACCATGACGTCCTATACACCTGACCCCTCACAATATTACCAAAGATGTAACCTGGATGCATACTGCATCTATGGAGATAGGAATTGCATTGACACTCCTTTCTATACACTCCTGTGTTCAATAGGCCACTTTCCAATCTCTGAACATAGACATCCAAAAAGGAAATCCAATTCTCAGAAACCTCATGGGTAAATTTCAGATATTGTGTTAGACCATTAACTCTCTCCAAGAAGAGAGATAACTCATTTTTCATGCCCTTCCAAACGAAAAACACATCATCTACAAAACGCCTATAAAACATCGCATACCTCCAAAAATCACCTATACCAAACAAGAACTTCGTCTCCCATGCAGCCATAAAGAGGTTGGCATAGCTATTGGCAGAAGAAGTCCCCATAGCCATGCAATCCATCTGTAAATAGCACTGAGAGCCAAAACAAAAAATGTTGCTCTCTAACACAACTTCCAAATACAAAGCCAGTAGATCCACTGCATCACTACCTAATCCAGATTTGTCCTTCAAGTAATCAGACACCAACTGCACCCCATCTCTGTTTGGTATCATAGTGAATAGGGACTGAACATCCATTGTGACTAAGTAATATGGGAAATTAACAGGGACATATCTCACAGACTCATACAAATCCAACAGGAACTGTTTCGTGTCCCTTAAAATATAAACATTTGCGTCAACCACTGGGTGCAGGAACCTCTCCACATACAACGAAAATGGTTCCGTGATCCACCCCCTGCCCACAACAATGGGCCTCATGGGTGGACACACACTGTCCTTATGGATCTTAGGAAGACCCTGTATCACTGGCAGGAGGGGATCACTAACAAACAAATATTCATACAACTCATTCGTAATAACATTGGTCTTAATCAAATCATCCAAAACCATCTGTATTCTATGGACATGTATATCCACCATCTTACGTTCCACCAAACTGTAAAACCTTTGGTCTGATAACATAGACCTCATTGCCTCATCATAGAACTCAGAGTCCATAACTACCAGGGCACCCCCCTTGTCAGCAGGTCTAATGACAAGGGAGGGATCACTCCTCAGTTGTTGTAAGGCTTTCCTCTGTGCATAAGTTAAATGACCCTTTCATTTACTAGACTTACCCACTCTCTTTCCATGTCATACAGATCATTCTCAACTAGTTCACTGAAAGCAGCTACTAGTGGTGGTACCATTGGCATGTACACACTAGGCTTCTTAAATGATTTCCCATCTAACACCTGTATTATATCCTTAAACTCCAATCTAAGGCACAGATTCCTAATAATCATTTGACAAAAAATCTGAGGTCTATGTATTTTCACAGGTAGATGCTAAATGCTACCAGCTGCATCAATTGTTGTTTTTGAGCCTGTGAAATTAAATCAGATGCCAAGAAATTATGTCATTCTGCAAGTATCCCAGTAGTAATATTTGGGATGTTAATTTGGGAAGTCTCTGAGAGAGAGAGAGAGAGAGAGAGAGAGAGAGAGAGAGCATTCTGTATTTTGTCTTTTACCTGACAAGAGGATACATTCACCACATCTGTCTTGCTTGCTCTGTACGTAAGTCTAGGGAACAGCATAATTGTTTTTATATAGTCAGGAATATAGCTGAGCTTAATTTATATGTTTTTCTTTATTTATTTGAGACTGTCCTGCAATGTTGTTTTAAATATTTTCTGTGATTTTGAACTCTGATGTAACTGTGATTATATACTGAGTCTTTTATTGTTCTTTTATTATTTCTTATTAAATATTTTTAAAACTTTCATTATGGCTGATATTTGTGAGACATATTTAAGTTCTGAGAGTACTTGCATATTTATTTGGTGACACTGTGAGTCACTCCTAATAGCCTTGCTCTTGGTCACACTACCATTTGTATTGATAATTATGTAGTAACATTGGGCACCCTTTGTTAAGGGCCTTAAAGTAGCTAATAAGGACATGGCTGGTGGCAGTGCAGGAATAACTACCTTATAGTCTGGGTAGAAAGGGGCATAGCTAGTCAACCTATGCCAGCCTTTCCTGTGTGTGTGTGTGTGTGTGTGTGTGTGTGTGTGTGTGTGTGTGTGTGTGTGTGTGTGTGTGTGTGTGTGTGTGTGTGTGTGTCAGCTACTAGGACAGGGACACAAAGCACTGGATGGACAGAGAGGGTGCTGGAGGTCTTGGCTTGGCCACTCAGCTGAGATCTCAGCTCTATAGCTGTGCCAGTGGAGAGTCTTATTGAGGATCTGGAGAAAGAGGGAGAAACCAGCCCTGGACTGACTGTGGTCTTTGTGTGCTCTTAAGGGAAATTGCACTTGATGCAGAGACCTGAATCTGGAAATACTATGTGTGTACTTGTCATCCTCCCAATGTACATCCCCCACTGGTGCTAGTGGTGAGGATTGAGGCTCCTTGATTACCAGGCCAGTGCTGTGGTGTCACAGGAAGTATGAAAATTTAAAGAAGAAATCAAAGGAAAAATAGCATAACATATTGTTTTCAACTATGTGGAGTTTATGGAGGATGACGTGTGAAGTAATGCAAAATAAGAAAACTGAAATTTGTGAAGTGTTCAATAATGTTCTTGTGGTAAACAGGTTGGGTAAATAAGAGGAAGGAAAATGTAGAAAATGGAATTCTAAATTGTGAAAATGATATGTATATAGTGAGAGGATTATGTATATTATGATGTAAACAAGCTTGTATCCATAAAGCACCCCTTTCCTTTTTAATAAGTGCTGTGCATTTATTGGGATAGGTAAAATTTTAAACTATCTCATCCAATGGTATATACATCAATGTTTTATTACTAATTACAGTAGAAAGGTACACATGTGAATCCCCATGAGCAACTTGTTATTTCACATATTATTTAATTTGTGTGTCAAATCCATTTCAATTTCAGAATTTCTCTGTGAACAATCTGCTGTATAGTAGATCTGTCCATTCTGAACGAATAACAAATGCTTAATTTGCTCAAAATTATACAGTGTTTCATTGAAGACCCTCTAATCATTATCCTCATTAGTGTCCCCTAATTTCAAATTTTCTGAGATTCTTGCATAGTTAGCTTGTTTCTCTAATAATTTAATATGCCTTTTGATACCTTGGCATGAACTCCATTTACAAGACCAAATACTTTTCCAAAATATCTTTATATATTTATTTTCATCTTTGCATCTAAATTAATTAAACATATTTTATGTTGCCAGTGTTAATTATATAAGATAATACTCAGTAGTATAAATTTGTTGAAATATGGATTACTACATCTGAGGTAACTTGGAAAAAGATTTAAATTATCTTGCAAATTTTTTACTTACAAGCAACACAGAATGGAAGTAAATTAGAATGCAGAATGCATCCATGAATGGGTGTCATTTTTTCCCCAAGAATGATTCTATCCATGAATGGAGCAAACTGTTCATTATCCATATATATGTTGTATCTAGTAATATAGCTGACATCAAGGGGAATATTCACAAACAGCACAAAGTCATTTTCAATATTATTATTACTGACAGAAATATTTAATATAACTTTCAGTCCCTTTTATAACATTCAAAATCGGAAGAAGCATTCTGTATAGATGATTCATGTTTAAAATTACCCAGATTCTGAGGTTATATTTTCAAAAAAGATCATCATGCATTTGTTCCTGTGACTGTGATTTTAAGGCCACAATTTCTTTGAGGAACAATAAACTAAGTTCCTTCTAGATTATTCTTATCTGATAGCAAATAGTTAATACAATTTCTGTACCTGCTTTCAGATCTTTTAAGTTTAGTTCAATATATGAAACAGTACAGACCAACTTTAAATAGAGGGCAATTGTAGATAAAGAGACTTGTAGGCTGGAGAATAAAATACTTGAAATTTATTACAAAACACAGATTTAGGTAAGCGCATTCGAGGCAATCCTCTTCATCAGACCTTAATACAGAGGCGTCACTGACATTTAAATAATTTTTATTGGTTATTGGTTTTATTTAAACCTTGTGTGCTAATTCATTTCTGTATTAAGATCTGATGAAGAGGATTGCCTCGAAAGCGCTTACCTAAATCTGTGTTTTGTAATAAATTTCAAGTATTTTATTCTCCAGCCTACAAGTCTCTTTATCTACAATTATACTTATATTTTTGGGATCTTGGCTCCACCATCTTTCTATTCTCTACATTTTAAATAGAGGGCAACCTGACTGTGAATTTCTGTGCCCTGAATGTGCCACACAGTAGAGACAGCCACATTGCTAATTCTGTAAGCACTACTCAAGTCTGTGACCACTTCAAGGACAAAAATCTGACAACTAGAGTTTAAGATAAAATTCCACCGACTTATTCATTCTCAGTGTCACCCTATAGAACTTCTAAGACTCAGATTTTGAGTACAAGATTTTAAAAAAAGATAGTGAAACTGTAAGAGAACAGTGAATGTTCAATAATAGCTATTTCCTTCACGTTTGCTTTTTATGGGGGTGAGGTGGGGGTGGGCAATGCACCTGCACTCCTCAATGTGGGGATTGAACCCTCCATAACTCTACTGTGTGTGTGTCATATTTTTATCAACAAAGGGAGAAGCTGTGGATCATAATTAATAAAGAATTGAAAGAATCTGTTTGGGAGGGAAAGAGAGAAAGAGCTGAGGAGTGTAAGTTGTTTCCTCCCACAAAACAAGGTGCTTTACGATTACTAAATTTGAAGGGCTACTTTAGAGATACATAGTTAAGGCTCATATACCTAACATAATCAAAAGACGACAAATCAAAATAGAAAGAAAGGAGGTGTTCACAAAATAAGGCAAGAGTAGGATTTTGGATCTAAACCTTTACAAAAAAACATATAGAATATTATATTTACAAAGTAGCAGAAATTATTTTGATATCTAAATTATATGTCATTATATGTGGAGGGGATGTTATTTTCATGTGATTTGTACTGTTAGATGTTATGAAATTATGAAATTCAATGTTATGGGTTTTAGATGTTTTGGATTTTAGATGTTCTGTTCTCAGTGTTATGAAATTAGATGTTATGGGTTTTAGATGTTTCGAAGGGGACCTATATATATATATATATATATATATATATATATATATATATTTAAATAAATACATAAATATATGTAAATGCATATATATTATATATAACTACACACAGATTTTTATATATATATATATATATATATATATATATACATTTTATATATATATATATATATATATATGTATAAGTACACAGATAAATATATATAAATATATATATATATATATATATATATATATATATATATATATATATATCTATATATGTGTGTCTTTCTTTTGACATTTCATGGTTAGGGATCGCCACAGCGGAACTCCGGTCCGCTAATGATTGGCAGTGGATTTTTACTGTACCGAGTTGTCAGCCCGATGTCTAACTTCAAAGAAGGCACACCCATTCATGCATGCACCTACCTGCATGTCTTTAGACATCACTTGACTGTGGGGAGGACATGCAGACTCCACACCGAAGGCACTCCAGCTGAGAATTGAACAGGAGAACCTCTTGCTGTGAGGTGACAACGCTAACCTCTGCACCATCATGGAAGACAAATACATATATATGTGTATGTGTGTGTGTGTGTGTGTGTGTGTGTGTGTGTGTGTGTATGTATATATATATATATATATATATATATATATATATATATATATATATGGGTACATATGAAATGATCGACAACTTAAAATATCGACAGTGACTTAACCGACAAGTCAAATAACCGACATCGCAAATCACGGATGTTTACCAGGTAAGGGATGTAAATTCGCTACTCATGCCTACCATGGTTTAGTAAGTGTGGCAGTGTCATGCAACCATGGTAGGCATGAGTAGCGAATTAACATCCCTTACCTGGTAAACGTCCGTGATTTGCGATGTCGGTTATTTGACTTGTCGGTGAAGTCACTGTCGATATTTTAAGGTGTCGATCATTTCATATGTACCCATATATATATATATATATATATATATATATATATATATATATATATATGTGTGTGTATATATATATATATATATATATATATATATATATATATATATGCATATATATATATAAAACTATAAATATATATATATATATATATATATATATATATATATATATATATATATATATATATGAGTGTGTGTATCTATATCCCTTATGAATACATCTATCAAACTATATGTAAAATGTACAAAGTTCCTCAGTTGGAAACATGCTGAAGGCTTATAGATTAGAGACATCTGAATAGATGTTAATGAAGTAGTGCTGAACCCTACATAACAAAACTAAAGGATCTGCATACAGGAAAAAAGGGCATACTGCATAATGTCCTATAGGAATCACTCTGTGGGTTAAATGTTTTAATGCACACAAAACAGAGAGCCCTTTCCATTGTAGACCATTATACAGCCTGTTTGGTGACAAGATTTGTGATCCAAATACAGCTTTATTTCAATAGGGACATAAACTGGAGCCTCTTCATAAGTATCTTTGGCTAGTAGTCTGTTCTCTGACTTGAACAATCTCCCCTTCACAACTATTTAATGGACTACTGACTCTCTGTCTGGTAGAGGCATTTAGTATTACCGATTTAAAATATGAAAAAGTATGGTAATGGTGTTTCTGAATCAGTCCTTCACATGAAAATCTGAGTGGTTAGAGTATCATATGTGGCAAGCACAAAATCTTTTAGCAGCTAATAATGCTAAACAGACAGTAGGACCAGTATTGCACAAAGGGTGGACCATGAGGTGCAGCTGCTCCTAAATTAGTTCCCCAGGAGCATAGTTGGGTCACTGGTAGAGTACAGTAGGAAATGCAGTACATCAGAGACAAATATCTTATCACCACTGTCAGGAGGATATAAGTCCTTGTTGTAAGTTGTTATGAGTCAGCACCACAAGGATATCAGGGTGATAGCAGATTGCCAGAGATTACAAGTGCAAGATATTAGTGGTTAATAGAGTGGCATAACTGAGAAGACTTACAGTGAAAAAACAATAACTTGTCTAGTCTATTGTTTTGAATTGGTTCATCATAAGCATAGCCAGGTGGCCAGCAGAGTGCCAAGGAGAGCAAATAAAATGTACTGATGACCAATAAACAAAAGTAGCACATTTTTCAGGGCTAACAGTGTATAGAAGGTGACCCATGTAATAAAATTGTTCCTGAATCAGTTCTTCAAAAGGAAAACCAAATGATTTAAAGTAAGAGAATGTGAGAAATGTGTAAATTATTTAGTGGAAGAGGAGAAAGAACAAGTGGTTTGGTAGCCTCAGTTAGACTTTTTTCTGCATAAACTCTAAAGAAATGTCCACATCCTTCACCATATCCTTCATCAACCTATCATATCAGTCACCCTTCAGTCTCAAGTCCCAACCAATTAACCATTACATTACTGACACCTCCTCACCACAGCCACCCCACCAATTTACAGAATATCTCTTCACTTACAATATTTACTTCACAAAATCATGAAATGGAAGCTCTGTCACTCCAAATTTATTAGACTCTGCAGGAAATAGATACTCATGCACGTTATTCCCTTTATAGACATTGTCAACCTAGCTCTAACCAGAGACATCTTCCCTCAAATGTGTGAAACAGATGATGTTATCTCTTTATATAAACTGGACAACAACTAAGAAATTAAAAATACAGGCTAGTATCCTTACTATCACATCTTGCAAGAATTTTTAAATTTATGACTGCTAATCAGATTTCTCTCTATCTAAATACATTTGACACCCACAGTGACTTCAAATATGGTTTTAGAAAAGATCATGCATTTCCAACTACAATATTCTCCCTCACCAACAAAATGTATACTATTAAGGAGTATGGCCTACTTATAGAGGCAGCACTCTTTATGACTCAAAAATATTGTGTTAAAAGTCTCTGACTCCATCCTTGCCCCCAGCTTCCTGAACACCCTACATCATTGGATGCAAGTCCATCCTTACTCATTTTTTCCAGGTATGTAAAAAACTGTAGCATTAAAGTAAAGCTGTAAATAACTACCACCTCTATCAATAGAGTTATTTCTGGTGCACCAAAAGGATTTGTACTATAGATTTTACTCTTTTACATATATGCAAACATCCATACTTAAATACACACATAAATTCATATGCATATAGTGTGTTCACAGTACCAGCATAAAGAGACATGAAACCCTCTTCTTCCCTCCATCCAGCCTCCTTCTAATCTCACTTATCCCATCCATCCCACCCCTTCTAAAAGATTCATTGTTGTTCATTGATTTCACTGCATCCATCCACCACTCTTTCAGTTAAAAAAGTGGGATTGAATGGTTAATATGCCAGCATCAATAATATTGACATATTTAGGTAGAAACATGGAATGTCAACATGTATTGTGCATGCTGTATCCCTCACACCCCCTGCTAATCATATATACTAACTATGAAATTGTACAATCATATGGAGGAAAGGAATATTTCCCTACCTGGGGATTATCGATTTTGTGAATGTGTTGACCAAATGGTGTCCACCAAAAGGACTTCAACAACATTGCTTCATTCGCGCATTCATTATAATATATACACACACACACACACACACACATATATATATATATAGAGAGAGAGAGAGAGAGAAAGAGTCTAAAAAATTATTTTCTTGGATATAAAGATATGTATACTTCTCTCTCCCTTCTTTCATTCTTAGCTGTTTGCCTCCACAGCTCCTTCTTACTGCCATATGCACTGAAATCAAGTATCCCAGCCCTCCTGAATTCAGATAAAAAGAATTCTAACCATTTCATCCTTTATTCTGAATTTTTACCTTCTAAAGTCCCTCTGCCAACCCTTACTTACATGTGCTAACCTTAGCCCTACACCTTTCTCTGCCCCTAACTTCAATCCTGTGTGATAGGGTGCTTTCCCTATCATGTGAATACTTGTGTATATAAAATAAGTTTGTTTCAAGACATTTTTTTACAAAAATGAAGTTTTAAAAAAGCTTCTGAATATGGAAGTCTAAGCTATTCCTGTTGTATTTATGGCAGTAGTATTATTATGCTGGCAGAAGGCGTGTATATTACTTTGGGGGTCAGCTCTAATTATGATGGATTACCAATAGTAAATACTTGTGAAGCAATTATGTAATTGCCAACTTGTTAAATTAACAGTTTTTTACTGTTAGATTAACAGTTTGGAAAAAAAAAACGTATCTGTTTTTCAAGCTGTATAAGAAGCTGTAGCATTAAAATGAGGCTGTAAAGAACTAACACATCTCTCCCTTTAGACTTATTTCTGGTGTATCTCAAGAATTTGTACTACAGCTTTTACTCTTTTACATATATACAAAGACATTTACATAAACGCATACAATAAATTCATATGTTCATACTGTGTTAGCAGAAAGAGAAATGAAACTTTAGCCTTTTGGCCCCTGTCCTCCTTACTCATGTGTGCTTACCCTAAACAAACCCCTGCCCTTAACCCCTTCACATTGTGTTACCAAAAACACTTTTCCTAACACTACCACTGTTTTGATGATACTCGATCTAGGTTTTGCAGCTGTTGCTTACTGATAGAGGAAGACAAGTTGTCAATGTTTTATGATTGTTTCATTTTGCATGTCACTCATTTGTGTTTTATCTCTTTTGTGGTCACTCATTTCTGTCACTCACATTGGTATGTTCTACCAAAGATTTGATAAATAAATATATATATATATATATATATATATATATATATATATATATATATATATATATATATAAACACATATACACACACAAACACACACGTGTGTGTATGTGTATATTTATATATCTATATCTATATATATCTATCTATATATATATATATATATATATATATATATATATATATATATATACATACACACACACATGCACGTGTATACACACACACACATATGTGCAGACATATTATTGAATGCTTTAGTTCTTTATATTTCACTCTGCATAAATTAAGTAATTTCTCTACGCAAAATACTGAAATATATTTTTGTTAAACTAGTTACCATGAAACATTTTATTTTATTGCATTTATTCATTTACTTACTTATTTTTATGCATGTTATCTGTGTGAGAAGGCCAGTGTGAAGACTTTCTCAGCCATGAAGACAGAGCAGGATGAATTTATAAGGTGTTTACTAATACAGAATATGTCTAGTTGGAAAGTATAGTAATGAGTTTACAGCCATTGGAATATAATGAGGTGGGGAGTAAGAGATGAAAATACAGTCACAGAGTGAAGAAATAGAATTGGAATCACATTTATTGGCCAAGTATTCATGCATACAAGGATTTTGACTCCGGTTTCAGTGACTCTCCAAGTATGAATTACTTAAATGACATACATGGAACTATTAAGAACAAGACAAGCGACATACATGCAACTATTAAGAAAAAGACAAAAAAGTAAATACACATATACATATACATAGAAGGTGCAAAGTGCAAGTCAGTGCAAGAAATACAGAAATAAACTCTGAAAGAAACAAGAATTAACAATATGTAAACAATACTGCAGAATCCTCAGAGGCTTGGGAAAAAGAATACTCCAACTTAATAAGCTGAGTTAACCGTTTATGAACTTGACGGCCTGTGGAAAAAAAACTGTTCTTACATCTACTTGTTTTGGTGCATATTAATCTATAATGCCTGGCTGATGGTAATAGTTCAAAAACATGGTGGCCTGGATGTGAAGGGTTGGTGATGATCTTCCCTTCCCTTTTCATGACTCTAGAATAGTACAGGTCCTGTAAGGAGGGCAAACTAGCAACAATGATATTTTTGGCAGACCTGACTATTTGATGTAACCTATTTTTGTCATGATTAGACAGAGATCCAAACTACGCTGTTATGGGTGAGTTGATCTTCTTCTTTCGGCTTTTTCCTGGTTAGGGGTCACCACAGTGGATCATCTGTCCACTCATGATTGGCAGTGGAGTTTTACGGTGTCGAGTTGCCAGCCTGGCACCCAAACTTCCACAGAAGGCACACACACACACACACACTCACACCTAGGGCCAATTTGGAGTGTCCAATCCACCTACTTCATGTCTTTGGGATGTGGGAGGAAACCGGAGCACCCGGAGGAAACCCACGCGACCACAGGGAGGACATGCAGACTCTGCACAGAAGGCACCCCAGCCGAGACTTGAACCAGAGAACCTCTTGCAGTGAGGCGGCAATGCTAACCGCTGCAGTTATGGATGAGTTGATAACAGACTCAATTACTGCTGTATAGAACTGACATCAGCCTCCCCTGTGGAAGGTTGAACTTCATCAGCTGTCTCAGAAAGTACATTCACTGTTGTGCCTTTTGTATGATGGACCCTACATTGCCTGAGATTAAAGGTAGGAATAAGGAATGCTGAAATCTTGAGAGCTAGAAAATAGTAATGTTAAGAGTGCAAATGTTATAGGGATGTCATATAAGAGGGAGAGGCAAATTACTACTAGTTTTGTTTTCATAGTGTATTTAGAGAAGGGGAGATAAAATAATGGGTAAAAAGCAGTATGTGTTACATCAAGTAGTTTGTCATGTTTTACAATTTGAGGAAATATGGAAAAGCATTTGAGGTATTGGTGAACCAAGATAATGCATTTATTTATTCATTTTTTTAAAGAGCTGGAGATTAACTAGTTACAGTCACACTGTACTTCCAGAATAAAGCAAGCAAGCAGATGTCTGCTGATTATATGCCTGTTTAGTATAGAACTCACTCTATAAATACGTTTTATGCTTCACTATATAAACTGATTTCATTATACATAAACCTTTCTCTGCACGGATAAAACAACGATGATAATAATAATACAGTTAATTAAGTATTACAAAAGAGATGAAGCTGCACAAATTGGGGGTAATCATGTTGGCCGTGTTGCTGGCTGTCGCCTAGCCGTTAGGGGGCCTAAGTGTAGATTTAGCGTGGAAATTTAATGTCTTTCTTTCTCTGTATACAATATTGTAGGTAACACTCCTCTCTATGTCACTTTTTCTTGTGTTGTTGTCTGTTAAGTGTATACTACAGATAGTCCGGTGTCAAACAATATTCCGTTCCACTCTTGGAACGTAGGATTTTTTAACCGGCTGTCTAAACCGGATAATTAATAGCTTTCACCCTGCAGGACGAGCCTACGTGAGTGTTTTGCTTCAATGTGTGTTCAAGCCTTGCATAGCTATGATTACTGTCAGTGTTTGTATTAATAACTTTGCAAGAACTGTTTTTGAACGGAAAACATTGATGGTGGCTGATTTACACGCTACTTGTGTAAGCTATACTTGGGCATAGGTATATGGTAGCGCGAGAAGCTGGTGTTTGCTATAGGCCGCTCGCATCGGTGTCCAGTAGGCATTACTGTCATTCTCGTTCCCCTGTAGGCAGCCCAGAGTGTTCTTTCATAATCGTTGTTGCTGATCCACTCTTGTTCGCCATTTTGTGATGGTTGTCCGTTAGTGTATTTAAACAAATAACTCAGCCACGTTGTAGAGTCTTGCCAATGTCTTGTACAACTTAATTTTACCGGTGTCTGTAACAGAAGTGGGGTCAGAGGTAATGCAAACAGGGTTGACGTTCCTCCGTTTATTTGAGCCTTGTTGACATTTACGAGGCCAGCATTTTACTTTTATATACAATAAATTTCATTTACTTTTTTTTCCTGGCATTTCAGTTATGAATAGACAGGTTGAGCTGACCGAATATTTTAAGCATGGGATTATTTTTAATTTTTTTTAAGTAAAAGTTAAGGCGGAGATTATTTTTTCATTTAATCCGTTAAACGGTGCATGCAGTTTTATTATAAACGGCGCAGATCTTTGGAATCTAACTTATTTTTTGTTTTGTGGATAACTCTACTTATAGAAACTTTTAGACACCTTTAGTACATTCAGCATGACAATAAAAACAGTCGGTATCTGGTGAAATGTCAAATGTACTTGGCATTTTGGGCTTAATACCTGTCGCGGTCAGTTCTATTTCAGACCAAACTCAAAGCAATCTTATTAAACGAATGTCCTGTATTAAAAACTTTATTTCCTGGAAGAGTAGGCGAGGTTATTTTACTGTTCCTTTCACAATTAATGATGTAGTGTTCGTATGTTTGAATATTGTAGCCTTGGGTAATTCTCACCTAGGTACTTGGGATTAAACGATTGTCCATTTAACACATTTTTCTGACCTGTTCATCCTAGCACTGTTCCTCCTCTTATTTTTATGAAAACCATTGTTCACATAGAATGTGGAAATGTATGATTTCCTTGCTGTAATCGTTATGATCTTAAGCATGAGCACTGCAGTATGTTTAACTTGTGTTCGATGCCATTGATGTGGGTTGTCTTGTAGCGGTCATATTTTGCCCGGCGTACACTCCAGTGCTATGCCACTGTATCTTACGTTACATTTCCTGATTTGTAACTGTTAGAATTATTCGCCTTTCTTGTTTGTATCTGTGTTTTTTAATGCGAGACGTATCCCAACGTATTCATAATTCTCAATCAGTCTCCAGAATTTGGGGTGAATCCGGTATTAATCGGGAACTGGCAGGGGCACTTTTAAAATAGTAGTATTAACTGGGCAAAATAAGAAAACTAGTTCATTTCCGAAGTAAAAACGTTGTTTAGTTACTTCACAACCTTGTTAATCAAATCACCATTTCCAGGAGGGACAGAGCAACTATTTGACAGTCCGGGGTAGTTGAGAATTAATTTATGAGAACAATTTCTCTATAGGGGGATGGCTCATGGTTTACGAAATCTCAGTACTGTCATTTTGTTTTTGTATATTAACAGTACGATGTTATGGCTTTTAATGAACGGGCCTGTCATAATGCTTAAAAAAAAATAAGTGATGCATTAATTTTAATAAGGAACAGTCAGTATAATAGGTGAATGTAGTGTGAAGATGGATATTGGCTCCTTGTCAGGCCAGTTAACGTGGATATGACTAGTTTTTAGTTATATTGGGTTTGGTCAGTGAACCACAAGTACTGATAGCTAACAGGTTGCTATTGTAAACGAATTTACAGTATTTATTTGTATTTTTCTGACCAAGGGTTAATAATATGACCACTCAAAGTGCATAATATAAAGACGTGAAATGATCACGAATAAAAGACAATAAACCAGTAAAGTGGGAGAATAAAATCGCACTGAGATCAGTATACTTTTTATGTACAAAGCTTGCTATGCATTTGGGTTGATAGCACAAGGTAGGATTCTAATTTCTATTGCATATGTGGTTGGGTATGTTGGAAAAGGGGAGATTTTTCTGTGCCCAGAATAGAAAGGGATTCAGTTTTGTGTTAGTTTTTTATTTATTTATATTTGACCGGGGGTGTCCTACTGGACGTAGGTCCATTTTCAGCGGAGGCCCGGGGAGAAAAGCTCCACAGTTAAAATAAACAGACAGTCGTTATTGGATTACATAGCAATTACTTACAACATATTTATAGATGAAGAACATAGTACATCAGTAGACAACTAGAATCTTTATCTGTGAAGTATTTCTTTGTATGAGTGATGAAATTGAGGGTGGTCTATCCAGAGGAGGACACCTGTTCTACGGGAGAGTTGTTTTGGTCATGTTATAATATTGGGGGATCTGTGAAGTTTGAGTGCTGGACAGTGTTGTTTTTTGTTTAGAATGAGATTTTCCTTGAGCCATTCAGTGATGCAGAGGAAATCAGATTTAAGTTCATCTTGTAATCTAGCTAATGATTTGTTAGAACTGCAGAGAACAATATCAAGTACAAAGAGAGGTGAGGAAGATACGTTTGATTTGTGTATAGGGAGTATCAGATGGGCAAGAATAGAGCCTTGAGGAACTTCTTTGATTAGAAGAGAAGTGATGGGGTTGGTTGCAGTAAACTGTGAAGTTCTGTGTGTAAGATACCTCTGGAACTAGAGAACTGCATCAGGGCTGACACCAAATTCTGTAATTTTTAGTATGAGGGATGAGTAGTTGACTAGGTCAAAGCCGCAGATGAAATATGTGGGAATGTCATCTAATAGTGTTTGTATGGCTGTGGAACTGTTCCTGACTAACCAGAACTCATGTTTTGTTTTGTTTTTTTTTTGTTTTGTTTTACGAGAAGAGATTGTTGTTTAAAGATATAGCCTTTAAGTTGGAGGTAGACAATTTTTTCAGACCTTGCACAAGTTTGGAATAATAGAGATGGGGGGTATTGAGAGGAAAGTTTGGGAAGTGGTTTCATTATGGTGGTTTTCTGGGTATTTAGCATGGTTTTGGTATTGAGACAGAAGTTTAAAAATGTGTTGTAGAGGATTTACAGTGTAGTTTCAGTAGTGATAAAATCCAAAGATACAAGACCGTCTGTATCTGGCAGTCTATCAAGTAATCTTTCTTGTAGTAGTGGTATGTAAACGTTGGAGAAGATCCATCCAAAATGTAAGATGATTGGACTTGCAAAAGTGCCAGGGTTCATCCTTGAATCTGAGGAGGTATTTTAACTGCTTTTTTGGGGTTTAGAATTGGAGAGCCTAGAGATCAAGGGAAAGTAAGTCTTGAAAGGAGGTGAGAATGTATGGGAAGGGTTCAGTGGCTAGTGTCCAGCTGGGGAAGTGAGACAAGTAGTAAGTTTTTGTTGTATTACTGTAGGCTTTTAACCTGAAAGAGATTAGCTTGGGGATTTCTAGGGAACTGTGCAAAGGATTGAAAAGCTTATGGGGCAGTTATCACTTAATGAAATTGGGCGAGTTTACAACCCAGAATTGTTGAACATGCTCCATATTAGTAAAACCAAATCTACTCGAGCTACACGCTCTAGGGATATAAACCTCAACACAAAAATTAATAGAATATGCTGGAGGGATAGATTCCCTTCGCAGAGACTTCCCTTACTATGGAACAGGGTCCCGATCTACTCAAGTCAGAGCCCCTCACTATCACTCTTCAAGAGAACCTTGATGAGTGGATGGGTAACAGAAAGTTCACACTGGGGATCACACCAACAGCACTACTAGATAGGGGCTAAGGGTACTAGCTGCTAGTACAAGGATCTAGGGAACTACTAAAGGGGCAGTGAATACCGCACAACGTTGCTGGGCTAATATATGCCTTCAGGCAGATAGCTCAGTACCAACCTATGGTTGGGATTATTGGAGATTAAGGTCCAGGAGAGTGTGGTTTGAAGTTATAAGGTTGGGTCTTATGGTATTTTTGACAATTTCTGCCAGTTCTGTGAGAAAGCCCATTACTTGTAAATGAATGGGTTTAAGTGTGTTAAAGTAGAAGTCTTCTGGAATTATTATATATTTTTTCTTGTTTGTATTGTGTAAAATTGCTTGAATGATGTCTTTGAATTTCTGTAGTTGGGGGTGGTGCATGACAGCTATTTGGATATCTGTAGTGCTAGGTAAGAACGTTTCTGTTGGGGCCCAGTTTGATGGAGACCAAAAGCTACAGTTTTTACATGAGTAGTTATAAGATTTGTTTCTTACACCTAAGAAAACTAAATGTTTGTGTGTGTATGTGTGTATATTGTGTGTGTGTTTGTGTCTTTTGGCTTTTCCCGGTTAGGGGTCGCCACAGTGGAACTCCGGTCTGCTAATGATTGGTAGTGGATTTTTACGTACCGGGTTACCAACCTTCAACGAAGGCATGCCCCATTCATGTATGCCTCCACACAGAAGATGCTCTGAGAATTGAACGGGGCAACGTCTTGCTATGAGGTGACAACGCTACCGCAGCACCACCATGTGTGGAGATTATATATATATTTTTGTATATTTATTTCATGACGTTTAAATGATTTGAGGGAAGACTGTGTAAAACCAGAACATGTGGCATTGACATTCAGATGTGCTGGCTATGATGGGTGGAGTGTTGCATTATGTTGGGTGGGAGGTTACCTTGGAGCTTTAAACCTAAAACTGAAAATGCTTGATCAAAGTAGTTGGAAGTTTATTTTTGTTTGTAAAACTGAAGGTAGTGCTTTGAAGTTTCATCAGCATGCGTTGAGAATTTGATGTGGTGTATAAAAGTGTACATACATAATAGCACCTTTTCTCATGTATATGTATATATACATGAGAGAAGGTGGTATCCTGTGATGCATAATGGGATTAGTATTATTTTAGGATACTTATGACAGAATTTAGTGACAGAACTGTGATCAGCTTAGCTTTTCTGAGGTACATTCTGTTTTTTTAAGAAGTGATTCTAGTGCTATATATGTATTTATTATTTTACATGCAGATTCATGTCTTTCATGCTTTTTTAGTCTTCATGTTGCATCTTTGTTGAAAACGAGTTGACATGTAATGTTCTAGAGGAATCTTTCTCATTGCTGTACTTATTGTCTGGCAGTTTACTGCTATATTGAAATCTCAAAGGGCATCTACCACATTTTTGACTGTGCAATGCTGTGGTGAAAGTCAAGGTTAAATAACATTTATTGCTGTGAAGATGTTTCACTTGACCAGTACTGCTTGATTGTAAATGGACTTGTATGTGCACAGTACTGCTTGATTGTAAATGGACTTATATGTGCACATACATACATGCGATTCATTTTTTCCTTACTGATGTGCATGCTACTAATACGATTTTCTTCTGTGTAATCTATTTTAAAAATCTGTATTCTTTCCATTTAAGGCATGTGTGATCTCCCTCTGACACTAAACAAGGCATTTGACTGATTTGAAAAGAATACTTTGCATAACTGTTTAAATGAAGAGCAGCTATGGTGTCCGTGTGCTTGTCTCTGTGCATTTTTCTCATAAATTTTATGTGCAAACTGTAGGCTGGTCATTTTATATATGCTTATTGTTGCTTTGGTTTCAAAATGCCATACACAGTAGAGAGTCTGTTATCTGAATGCTGATTTATCTGAACCCAGCATTCCAAAGTTTTTGTGTAGGAAAAATCATTGTCTGAATGTGTAAATGTTGTACATATCAGCTTGTGTATGTTTTTTGAACGTGTAGCCTGCTTGTTTGTAAAAATATTCTTTATTGTCCGTTGGACTTGCTGAATGGTTGAAAAGTGTATTCCCAGAGTGCAGAAAAAAACAAGATTTTAGAAGTTTTTTATCCAGTTGAATGTGTGATTATCTGAACTACCCTTGGTCTCGATTTAGATAATCGACTCTCTACTGTAGTATCTTCTGCCCCTTTTGAGTACCTTGGTCAGGTGCACAGCCCTATATCTGGTTTCACTTTGACCTGGGCGTCTAAGTCACTGTGTTCAACATTTCTGTATTGCTGCTGTCTGTCAGCCAAGTACTGCTGGATGCAAGGTGGAACAATTCCTCTACAATATGATTTCCTAACTTTGATAAATCCAGAAAAGAGTATTTAGTGTTGTGGAATTGTTTGAGAGTTTCACATTTTCATGATATGTACGAATTTGTTCAGCAGTACCCATATTTGTGGGAACATAAGGTGAGATATTTAGGTTTATGGATGAAAATGGTTTCTCTTATGGTAGCTAAGGGTATGTGGGACAAGACTAAAAGAAATAAGTGAAACATTGTAAACAGTTTCCTGGATTCAAGCAGTGAATGTTTTAGTCCCTAAAGTTTTATATACAGGTCAGCATATTTAATCAACTAGAGGAAAAACTACAGACAGTTTAATGAAGAGCTGAAGAAATTTATTTGGGAATGGAAGAGGGCAAGAGTTAAGTTTGATTGTTCTTCCCTTATTAAAAAAACAAAGCAGGTAGTTTAGGATTATCTGATTTTTATTGGCACTTTTAAAGCTACGCAGTTAAGGCTGAAATAAGGTGAAAAGGTTATAAATCAAATTGGAAGGGGTGATTAAATGGGGGTAGGGGGAGTTTGATTAAGGACGAAGTGGTGTTTAGGGTGCAGATTCTTAAGGAGAATAAGCTGTACAGAATTTGCAACTTTATGAATATAAAGTATTCTAAGAACTAAGCCAACACTGGAATGGAGAAAAGAAATTTTGCCAATAACCGTGACTGCACTTTTAAATAGGCAAGAGGTTGCTGGAATTTGCTGGAGAAAGTTGGCAAAGGAAGCAAGGTATCTGGAGCAAATAACTAGAGGGGGAAGGGTAATAGTGGGATGAGTCCAAGAAGAAAATTGTTAGGACTGCAGGTTTAAAGACTGCCTTCCCCACCAGAGATTGATGTCAGAGTATGGGCAAAGAGAAAGGGAGAAGGAAGTGCTAAGTGAAAGACCAGCTTTTGTAGAACTTTGTCTGCTATAGAAGCTGCTGTTTAAAAATGTGGTAATTAGGTTGTATAAAATATTGCAGGATAACTATATAAAAACTGGAGTAGGTTAGAAAATAATCAGAAGAGATTAGAAAGGCCATTTACAGAGGAACAAAGGGAGACCATATGGTATGGGTCATAGTCCATAAGGTTTAGGGTTTTTGCTTGGAGTGTTTGCATAAGTATTTTTATACCCCAAGTGAGAACTTTTCATCTGGTAGATAACAGATGCTGGAGGTGTGATAGAAAAGGGAGAGGTAACTGAGATCATGGTTTTTGGTAGTGCAATGAGTTGGCGGGTTTTAAAAATTCTTGAGTACTTTGGCAACAAATGGGTTGTGAAGATTATTCATGAAGGTTACATATGACAGTGGAAGGAAATTACTCCTTTAAAGGGGAGTAATTCTTTATCCACCAGAAAATACTGTTTTTTTTCAACTTTTCCTCATCACATGCCATCCCAGGGAGTGATAGGATCTGTTCCCCCATCCCAGATGGGAAAAGTTTTTTTGTTTTAAGGATGTTTTAGATGCAGAGTACAGTACAGTTGTGTAAAATCTTACCGTAACAGTACATGTCCTTTCCTTCACTGTTTCAGTATTGCCCAAGTAGGAGCACCAGTCTAAGGAAACGCAAGAGGTAACCAGCACATCCAATAAGGAAAAGGACTAGGGGGAAGGATGGAGGGAGTAAATGCTGCAGCAGTGAAGGAAAGGACATCTATGTTCTTACATTAATTGTTGCAGTATTCTTAACGTATGGGAGAGTGCCAAAGTTCAAGAAGAAACTTTAGAGGACGGAACAGTAGAGCCTTCTAAGAAGCCATGAAGAATGACACTAGCAAAACCAGCTCTAGCTCTGGAGATACCATCCAACTAGTAGTACTTGGTAAAAGTATGCACAGAAGTCCAGGTAGCTGCTTGTTGAATAGAATTAGTATCTAAGCTCTTGAAAAAAGCATCAGAAGAAGCCACAGCTCTAGTAGACTAAGCCTTTACAGGCGAGGGAAGGCTCTTATTATGAAGCGTATAACAAAACAAAATAGACTTTTTGAGATCCAAGAAGAAATATTTTGCTTGGGTACAGCTAATCCTAGAGATCTAGGAGGAAAAGAAACAAGTGATCAGATTTTCTAATAAACTACTTAGTTTTATCCAAATAAAATCTGAGTGGTCTCTGCACACAGAGTATCAGGTGTAGTCTATGACAGAAGAATGCCAAAGAAGCTGAAAAGTGAGGTGTACAAGACAGTGGTGCGATCAGTGCTACTGTATGGTACAGAAACCTGGGCAATAAAGGCAGAACAGTTGAAGCTAGAGGTGATGGAAATGAAGTGCCCCTGAGGAAGGTGATGGAAGATAAGAGGAAGTGATGACGTCCAGCAAAGAGGTGGATGGATTGTGTGAAAGATGATCTGTGACAGTCTGGTATAAGTGTCTGAAGAAGGCAGGAGTGTGGCACTGAATCAAGAGAGTTGGTGACAGTTAACATGATACCCTGACCCCATGTATAAAAATGGGGGGGGAAGGGAGCTGATGATTGTCTCTGCACATCTAAAGTATGTAGCACCCTCTTGCTGAGAGGGGAAAAAGTAGGCAAATGAATAGACTTTTCACTTTGCTGTGAAGGAAAGGTTAGTTTGCTGTTATTGTTTGTATTACTGTATTGCTTTTCTATATTTTGAATACTGTAGTTTGTTTTCTTTACTTTGTGTTTTGCTTGCGTTCTGTTTTAACAGCATATTAAAACTTCAAAAGAGACCACAGCTCCCTCTGTTCTGAGTCTGGCAGAATTTTTCCCGCCGCCCCACCCATTTAAGTTGTCTTAATACCACTGTATGTCTAGTTGCCCGCCTCTTATGTTAATCTGACCATATATCTCATTTCTCTCTACTTTCACTGGCTTATGTGAGTAATCACAAAATCATCATTTTTGAAATCCCACCCCTTCAATCATTTAAATTTATTGGCCATCCTACAGTATTTCATAGTACCAAAATACAAAAGTGACCACCCCTTTCAATCCATCTTGCTGTTTTAAAAATAGTAACTCTCCACTAAACCTTAACTTTTTAAACAGGTAAAACTCAAGTTACCTACTTTCACATCTAACTTCTCTAGTGCACACTGCAGAGTGCATTCTTTTCAATCTTACCTTTAAGCATCCCTGTGACTAGCACTTTCTCTAATACCTGCTGGAAAGCACTAGGAAGCCTTAAACTCATACAAACACTGAACTCTCCTTGTTAACAAGGAGAAATTAATAGTAGGTACTAAACGGCCTATAATTGCAAAGTACCTTGCTAAGGAAACAGCTCCTGTACTTTACAAAGAAAAAAAAAAAAAAGCCCCAAACCAAGCATGTCCAAGGGTCAGCTTCCGGTGATTTCTCCTGTCTACCTGGTGAATCTGGGCATACTGGGGCAATGCAGCAATTGCCTCATGTACACAGACAACCCTCTCCTCCTACCACCCAACACTACAACCTGTGAGAGATGCACTTACATAGCCAAAATGGAAGCAAAGCGCTCTCCACCCAAGATTGTGCTAAACAGTCAAGAGGAGAAGGTTAACACCCACACTACATCTCAAGCAACACACAGCCCTTCTAAACCCGCACCACCAGCACCCACATATAGCAACACTAAATCCACATATGCAGAGGCCCTTAACTGTAACCTGCCCAAGCAACAAAGACCTCTGAAGCTGAAATGCAAACAAACACCAATCACAACCAATGTGTCACATAGTTCACAACACCAGTGTGCCACCCAGCAACAGCCCCTAAGGCAAGACAATGTACCTAACACTTTAGTCATAGGTGACTCTATAGTCCGGCACACTGATGTCCCTCTCACCAGGTTGAATAAGGAGAAAATTACACTCAGCTGCCTGTCGGGTGCCAAGATCCGCCACATAGCGCATGCACTCAAGTCACTCCACAACAAGTACAAATATGACTCTGTCATTGTCCATGTTGGAGTGAATGACTTGAGACGTACCTCCCTGGACTACATGAAAAGAGACATGGAAGAGCTCTCGGATCATGTGGCCCAGGCAGGTATGACCCTAGCCCTGAGTAGCATCCTGCCTTCGCCCAGAATGATACCACAATATAAGGATAAAATGATTGACTTCAACAATTGGCTAAGCTTATGGTGTCATTCAAAGGGGATCCAGTATCGGTCTGCCTGGGATGACATGATTGACAGACCACGATGCTTTGCCAGAGATGGTCTGCACCTGTCTCCCCTGGGATTCAGGTTACTGGCTAAAGCTCTTGCCACCCCTATAGTGCCTTTTTTAGGCAAACTTCAAAGGACAAAGCCACCACCATAACTGGTACAAGCATACAAAATCTGAAGGTAATGCTACTCAATGCTAGAAGTCTAAACCTCAAAATGCACTCTCTCGAGGCACTCCTAAAAATGGAGAACATCGATATCTGTGCAGTAACTGAGACCTGGTTCAAGGCACCAGAGAGCACCCCTGCAATACCAGGCTACAACTCTTACCACACTTTTCGGCCACCAAACCAGGACCGAAACACTAAAGGTGGAGGAGTGTCAATATTCACCAAGGATATTCACACCACCAGGCTAGTTGGCCAACACAATGTGTCTGAAATTCTCCAAGTGCAACTAACACTAGGTAAGACTGCAATCCAAATTGTAGCTTGCTACAGATCCCCCACCATACCCCAAGATTCTCACTAAACCTTTCTAAACATACTGGAAAATATTAAGATGGAACCAAACACCCTAATACTGGGTGATTTTAACTACCCTGCCATTAACTGGGAAAACTACTCATGTCCCAACACCTTTATGCAACGGTTCTTGGAATTCATAAATTCCAATGCCCTGGATCAACTAATCCATAGTCCCACCAGGGGCTCCAATATCCTAGACCTGGTCATTACCAACATGGGAAATCAATGCTCCATACCTATGGTCACCCCCTCGTTAGTCAGGTCTGACCATAAGCTAATCACCCTTAACATCCACATCCCACTCCCACCCCCCAGTAAAGAAACCACCATAAAAAACTTCTCCAAAGCCAACTTCATGCTACTCAAGTCAGAAGTGACAAACTTCATAACACCCATGCAGACGGGGAACTGAAAGTTCAACTGCTGAATCCTACACTAAGGCACTGTACGAGCACATCTACTCATGCATGAATCATGCCATCCCAAATAGAACCAAAATGCTCTCCTCCAAAAAAGGAAGCCAATCTGGTGGTCCCCTGCCATAAACCAACTTTACAACAAAAGGAAGAAACTTTTGCAGAAAAGAGGAAAATCCCAGGATGCAAAAAACTCCCTTACTAGCCTCAGTAAGAAACTGAGATGCCTCATAAAATCCTCCAAAGCTAGTTACGAAAATAAAATTGCCAAAGATTCCAAAGACAACCACAAAGCATTCTATAACTGTCAAGAATCTAAATGGCAATGCTCAGATCTGCTCTGAGCTAAAACAGAATGGCATTAAATATACTGATCCAAAGGATATTGCCAATATCCTGGCAGATCGATTCAGTGCCAACTTCACCCCCCTCTCTTCCTCCTAAATGGGTCATCTCAATACCGGAAGATTGCCAAATTCCAGTAATAATGGCCACACAGGTACAAAATGCACTCTCTAAAGCCAAGAATACAGCATCCATGGGACCAGATGACATCCCGGGCTGTGTACTACATGAACTACAATATAAACTGGCACCTCACCTAAGTGTCATGTTTAATCATAGCCTCACCTCAGGTTTCGTGCCCACTGAGTGGCGCAGAGCTACAGTTATCCCAATCCACAAGGGGGGATCCACCTTGGATCCCGGAAACTACCGTCCCATCAGTCTGACAAGCCTTGTCTGCAAGGCCATGGAGCGTATTATCATGGAACTTGTAAACAAAGACATTGGCAACCTTCAAACACTGGACCCCACCCAGTTTGGGTTTGTGAAGGGCCGATCTTGTCTCCTGAACCTGATTGACTTCTTTGAATCAGTCTCCAGAGCCATGGACAAGGGTAAGGTGGTCCACACAGCCTATCTAGACCTTGCCAAGGCCTTTGACACCATCCCCCACTCTGGAATCATAGATAAACTTACTAAGTTGGGCATTAATCCCTATGTCACCCAATGGGTTGCTAAATGACTTACTGATAGAACTCACACTGTAAAAGTAGCCGACTCCAAATCCAGCTCCAGACAAGTGACAAGTGGAGTACCTCAGGGTTCAGTCCTGGGGCGCTCTTGTTTGGCATCTACTTCTCTGAAGTACAGGTCAACACTAAGGGACTCTGGCTAACAAAGTTTGCAGATGACTGCAAACTGGGAGCCATTATTGAATCCCCAAATGATGTGGATACTCTACAAAAGGGCCTTACAGAAACAGATGCTTGGTGCCAGAGCCATGGGCTCAAGCTCAATGCCAAGAAATGTATTTTTATCCCCTTTGGGAAAAAACATGTATCCATAAATTACCATATAGGTGGCAGTACACTAAACACAGAAAGTGTGATAAGAGACTTAGGGACACAGGTGGACAGTGGTCTCACCTTCGATAACCACATCGCCACAACAGTCAGGAAATCCTATGTGGCACACCTCATCACGAAGGGCTTTTCATCCAGAAAGAAGGAGGTCATTGTCCCACTGTACTTATCCCTCATTAGACCCATTATAGAATACAACGCCCCATTTGGTATGTACCTCTCAAGACATCTGCAACAACTGGAAAGGCCTCAAATACCTCACTAAAAGAATCACAGGCCTAAAGCAGATGCCGTACACTGACCACCTTAAACTCCAGCTATACTCTGCCGCATATCGTCTACTCAGAGGCGATCTCTGCTTAACATACAAGGCCATGTCAAACCCAGAGCTGTTGGACATGCTACACTTAAAGAAATCCCAATCCCTCAGAGCTACACGCTCCAGGGATCTAAACCTTGTCATCACAATAAACAAAACATGCTGGAGGGATAGGTTCCTGACCCAGAGACTCCCCAGACTCTGGAATAGATTGCCCATACATGTCAAGCAGAGTGCCTCTTTGGACCTCTTCAAGAGGAACCTTGACAATTGGATGGGAGAAAGGAAATTCACCCCAGGGATCACGTCAGTCGCCCTGCTAGACAGGGGTCCAGGAAAGTAAATAATGTGGGAAGAAATAGCCAGGGAATTGTTATGGCTAGGCTTGTATAGGCCCTAGGGCTGATAGCCTAGTACCAACCTATGATTAAGTGACAACTCATTAACCACCTTGGGCATAAAAGGATTAGTAGGCAAGGATAACTTGTCGTTATGAAATATCAAAAAAGAACAAGCTATAAGGGCTTGCATCTCTGACGCCTGCCTGGCATAAATTACAGCTAACAAAAAGGATGGTCGTCCAAGAACAATGTTTTAAGGAAACCAAAGCAGCAGGCTTAAAGGGAGCCTTTAGCAACTTCTCCAAAGTTAAGGTCCCAGGGAGGAGGAGGAACAGGCTTCCTGGGAGGTGTAATGTGAAGGATGCCTTTTAAGGAATTGTGTAGCTTCAAATCTAGGAGCTAAAGGGGAAGATAAAGGCAGACATGTAGAGGGAGAGCTGATAAGTGGACATTTAGTAGAAAAATAGGCCAAACCAGCATTGAGCAACTCGCACAACCAAAGGAACATCACAGAAAATGGGTCCAGGTTACGAGAAAGGCACCAAATAGAAAACCTCTTCCATTTGGATAAGTAGGATTTCCTAATAGTAGGCTTCCTGGTCTCCTGCAAGACCTTCAGCATGTTCTCAAAAAAGGTGTCTGTGGAAATCAAAATCATATCTCCCACAGTGTCAACTGAAGAGTGAATGTGTGGGGATGGATGAGAGATCCCTTGTCTTGTGTGAGTAGATCCACCCTGTGAGGTAACTTGTGATCATTGCCCTTGGCTAAATTGTGGAAGAAGAGGGAACCAATGCTGTCTCTGCCAGGAGAGAGTCACCAACAAGATTTTGGGAGTGTACTTTTTTTAATTTTGAACAGGACTTTTGGGATAAGAAGGGGAGGTAATGCATAAAGAAACATCCCCTTCCAAGAAAAAGAGAGGGTGTCCACCTATCCCACCAGAGGACCAGGGACTCTAGCACCAACAAGAGGAAGTTGCCTGCTCAGAGTGGAGGAAAGTAGAGCTACCTGAGGAGTACCCCATTTGTGGGCAGTGTCCAGAAACACATCCCTGTGAAGCATCCATTCGTGGGATTGAGTTAAGAACCTGCTCTGAGTGCCTGCCACAGTGTTTTGACCTGAAGGGATGTAAACTGCTTGAAGAGTTGCTTGATGTTTGACAGCAAGATCTGCATATTGGGAGTGCCAATCGGCAAAGAAGGTAGGATCTTATTCCTCTGTTACAAACCACATCACTGTGGTATTGTTTGAGTACCTTGAGAGGTTCTGGAGAAAGAGTATGAAAAGCCAGAGCAACCTGCAGGAGAGCTCTCGTCTCTTTGACACTGATGTGCTGAAGAGGTGACCCCCCCCCCCCACCTTTTACAGAGCCAAAAGCTGCTCCCCATCCCACACCTAAAGCATCTGTGAACAATTCCTGAGAGGGAAAAGTGGGTGAAAAGGGAGCCCAGGAATTAGAGAACTGCCGAATCCACCAGTGAAGTTTCTTCTTGATGCAAGGAAGAGGAGGAACTATAGAGTCTAGAGGATGTGCATGCTGAAGCCAAACTAACTTCAGAAACCACTGAAACTTTCTCATGTGGAGTTTGGCCAGAGGGAGCATAGAAATAGTCGATGCCATGAAACCTAGAGCTCTCAAACCCCCTGGCTGTAATGGAGTCCAAAGAAAGAAGAGTTTGAAAGAAGGAAATGAGTCATGGCCTTTGGAGGAGGCAGGGATGCCAACATAGGTACAGTCTGAGTCCTGCAACCCAGAAAGACATGATCCTGAGGAGGAGTCGTGAGAAGACTTTTTTTGAAATTTTGTGAACCCCAGGTTCCGAAGAAGGGGAAATGGCAAAATGAAGATCTTGCAAAGGGATCTGTGGAGAGAGTGCCTGGGTCAGCAGGTCATCCAGGTAAGGAACTATTTGGATCTCCTAAAGCCTGCACAAAGCAGTCGCAGGAGAGAGGCATTTGGTATTTCCACTGCCCCAAGGGCATTAACCAAAGGGCAAAGCAGAGAGCTGAACATGCCAGGAAGCAACAGAGAAAAACAAAAACTTCCTGAAAATGGGATGGATTGGAATATGAAGGTAAGCATCCATGAGATCCAGAGATACCATGTAGGCCTGAGGGAGCTATAGAGGAAATTAGTCTGAAGGGACAGTGTCCTAAAGGTGGGCACCTCCAGACAGGTCTAGAACTGGTGAAAGGACCACCTTTTTTTTCCCTTTTTCTGGACACTAGAAACATTGTGGAGTAAAACTCCCTCCCCCTTTGGGACACCCCAAGTCAAAAGGTCTCAATGAATCTCTTGGGGGGGGGGGGGAGGAAGTTGCTCCGAGGAGGATGAGGAATGCCCATAAAAGGGGGACGGGATTTCCACATCATGAAATGCCCCCTAATGAATGATGGACAGAACCTAAGAATCCCGAGTAATATGGAGACCAAAAATGAAGAGAAAGCGGAATGTGGCTGGGAAAAGTTGGATAGTCATGCAGCACCTGGTTTATCTGGAAAGGAAGATTTGAGTTCCTGAAGTCCTCCGAGTATCCTTAGCAAGTGGGAGCCCACTTGCCACTGTTTTTGCTCTTAGTAGGCGCATGAGATTGCCTGTGAACAAAAGCTGGCTTATTGGGATAATTTCTCTGAAATGTTGGGTACAGAGAGAGAGACATGTTTCAGTTCCAGTAAGGCCTTCCCCTTATCCTGAAGGGGACTGAAACAAACGGCATCTGCTTCCCCAGACAGAAGTTTATCATCCAGGGGAGCATCCATCAACTTAGCCTTGATATCAAGTAAAGGTTGAAGTCTAAGCCAGAATACCTCCTCATCACTGAGGTGGGCTACCAGCCACAACTCTGAGTTGAGATGACTACAACTAGAGACCCCTGAGCGTCCCCCAAAAAAAAGTTGCTTGTCTTTTTGTGTATTTTATACTATTTACTGCACTTTTGTTTTGCTCGTCCTCTACTGTAATATTGTATTTGTATACTGTTGTGCTGCAATTGTCTGCCTCACTGTGCTTATTAAATTTTATTGCTGTTTACCAAGATCTTTTTGTTTAACTGTTTAAGTATTTGCTGTTTTTTTTCACTGTTGCAAAGCAATCTGTTCTGCTTGTTTTAGTTTTCCCGCAAAATGTTTATAGTAACTGATTTGTTAGTTGTTTAAAACATTCTTTTGAATTTCCTTACTGATTTTTCTGCTGTCTTTTTTAAATGTTTTTTTTTTTTTTGTTGTTTTAGTGTGTCTCTGCTATTTTTCTGCCGTGTTGAACATTTTCTAGTGATTCTTGCTGAAACTAGTGTAGCTAGTAGCTGTAGCATAGTCCAGATACAGGTTTGCTGCATCTGGGTCTGTTTGTAATGGCTGGCTGTTCTGAGCACGTTATCCAGGCCATCTTGGATTGGAAGGGGCCTTTCTGCACTCTGCTGAGAGGATTGTGTTGACTGGCACCTGGCCACCATAGCCTCTGGAGGTTAAGCATCCTCATTGGCCCTTTTGAACCTTTAAGTTTTTACCATCTGGGATTTAAGCCATGCATTTGAGCAGGCTTCTTTTTGTTTGCGTGTTGTGCAGCATGATGCACTGCTGCACAATTGTGCGCCATAGCCAGATATATTAAATTCAGTAGATTTTCCCTTGGTTACAGCTGTCGTACATTAGTGTAGCCCTCCTCTTTGGTACTTTCCCATTCAAAGAAATACTGCTAGTGAGCTAAAAAAAGGCAGAAATATCCATCCACTGAACTCTCCCTTGATCGATCCTGAATAGGCTCCCCCCCCCCCATGACAACAGCCTTCAATCTAGCAGTATGGACAGTTGGACCAACCTTGTTGACTTTAACCAAATTTACATAAAAATGCAACACCCTCTCATAATGTGTATGTCCTCATAAGATGTACAAACACATGAACATATCAGTAAGATTAATATTAAAAATTTAACACCTCTTGATTTAGTCCATGTGGGATCAAGGTTCCAAAATTAAAAATTAAAGTAGTCTCCAGCTGATTTAACTTATTAGCAAATAATGTACCACAGTTGCCAGATGGTTGGGCTAATGCACTGAAAAAAACAGGGAATCAAAATTTCCCAAGTGGGCTTGAATAAAATGCTCTGCAGCTGGACTGAAGCCTATTACCCCTTCTAATATTTTTTTTTTATTTTACATTTGTTGACCGGGAAAGTCCGACTTGGTTCCATAGATCCTGTTTTCAGCGGAGGCCCGGGGAGAAATGCTCCAGAAGCATGTCTTTAGAATGTGGGAGGAAACCGGAGTACCCGGAGGAAACCCATGACGCAGGAGAACATGCAAACTCCACACAGAAGGCACCCCAGCCGAGAATCGAACCGGAGAACCTCTTGCTGTGAGGCGACAGCATTAACCGCTGCACCACTGTGCCGCCCCAAGGCAGTTGTTTCCCATAGTATATTCCCATAATATTTCCCAAGTGTTCCAAAATTATAATCTTAAATTTTCTTTTGGTCTACCTATATACCATCTACCCTCATCACACCCACAACCCAGAGTACATCCAAACACCACATGATTGACAAATCTGTGCCCATTGATCATAGTATTAGATACATTTCTGATTCTATGGCACACACTGCATCTCCCACAAGGAAAAGACCCTAATGAATCATTCTGGGTCTGATTGGAAATTGGGTAGTTCAACAATTTTTTTTCTTTTGGTAGATTTTTAAATCCAAGTCATATGTTGTGGAAATTAAAGTGCTGAGTTTATAATCAGCTGTTATTGGCCATATCCTTGTAACCACCTGTGTATCTGAAAAGGGCTAAACCTAGTAACTATTTTTTGTCCCCTCCTCTCTTGAAGGAAATTGAATTCCATGTCCAAACTTATTATTCTCATGCAGTTGTTCCCTACTTAACACACTATTCAACAATTTTTATTCTTTGCTTCATTAAGAAAAAATGTAGAATACCCTCTGACGATGGATCTGTCCTCTACTTCAGCCAGAGATTTCTATTTAGAAGCCATCTCAGAAGTATTCCTCCTTCTTACTTCTGTCGGCTCTTCCCTGTTAGGGGTCGCCACAGTGGAACTTGGTCCGCTAATGATTGGCAGATTTTTATGGTGCCGAGGTGCCAGCCCGACGCCCAAACTTCAACAAAGGCACGCCCATTTACACATGTAGTTTGAACGCCACTTGACCACGGGGAGGACATGCAAACTCCACACAGAAGGCGCTCCAGTCGAGACTCGAACGGGAGAACCTCTTGCTGTGAGGCAACAATGCTACCGCTGCACCACTGCAGCCATGCTCGGAAGTATTCCTCCATACTTTTCTAAATTCGCCATAAGGCAGTGACTCAATGAGATGTTCAGAATGCATGCAAAGAATTATTTACAGCAGTACTCTTCCTAAATGGAACAAATTGAATAACTCCCATGTCATTCACAAAAAAAAAAAAAAATTGGCATCCAGAACACTAATGGTACTGACATTTGTGACAACAAAACTGTAAACCATGACTGTTAGAATTCAAATCCCACAAATTTCTCAAACTCAGAGGTATGAAAGTCAAATAGTCTATGTATTGCGTATATAACATCACCTTCTCCTTATGCTGAATAAAAAAGCAGAGGATACGAACATTTACTTGGTTGAAACATTGTTGGACCTAGTTTTGTCAAATAACTATATGATGTTTAATGGGCAACTCTTCCTCCAAAATATATGTGTAGCCATGGGGTCCCCATGCAGAGGGAGTTTTGCAAATAGTGATATGGCACATTGGGAAAGGACCCTAACAATATGTTCTTGGAGAATGTGTTATGGTATACCAGATATCAAGACGATGTGACTTATTTGGAAGGAGGAAGTAGAGCATATTGACAGTTTTATTGAGAGTATCACAGCCATGACAGACTTCCTGGAATTTGCATATAATGTAGGAGTGGAGGATATTGCGTATCTTGACGTTAAAATTATAAAAGATAGAATTAAGTGTAAATTCAAGACCACGATATTCAGGAAGCCTACATACTCAAATTCATTTTTACATTTCTCGAGTAGTTATCCCTATTATCCAGAAGAGGGCTGTGGTAAAAGGTCAATTCGTAAGGGCAGCAAGGTTGGTATCGGATGATATAGACTACACAAATGAATGTGAAACAATTTAAAATCATGTTCCTTAGGAGAGGCTATCCAGAAAGCCTTGTTATGAACATCATTCAGGAAGTGAGTGCAGAAAGGTACTTGGGGCATTTCAAACTCCGTGTCAAGTGGTAATGGTATTGATTTAACAGCCCAAGTGAATAGTAACAACGGAGGGTCCCAAGTTAAAAGTTTGAATCTGAATTTCCTCTACGTATAGTATTTATTATAAGAGTATAAGGGGTATCCTACTTAAAAATTGGACTGTTATTTTAGAGGATCATTGGGTTTAAGGCCAGGTTTTACGTACACAAGAGGTCCTAATCTAAAAAATGTATTAGAGTGTAACAGAAGGCAACCATACCCCGCTGGCATGAAAAAATGTGGAGCATGCCCACAGTGTAGGCGTATTAAGAGTAGGAAATGCAGTACGTATAAAGGACAAATTATTTACCATTAATGGTAGGTTCAATTGTGAATCCAAAGGGGTTTATGTTGCCGGGTGTGAATTATGTCCCTCTTACTACATCTGAAAAATTGAGAGAAGGTTGAAGCAAAGAATATATGAGCACCAATTTCCTACAAGTAAGGGTGACCTCAATAACGCTGTAGGGAAACCTATTATATTATAGAGAATCCGACCCACAAGTTTACCTACGCAGTGGTACAGCAAGTAAAATGTGATCTGCGGGGTGGTCCATGGCAACTCGTTCTAGAGGAGCAAAAACTTTTGTGGCAAATTCGAACATCGGCACATATCCCACCTGGGCTAAATGAATATGCATCTATAAAATGCATTTTAAAACTTAAGGCTCTGGGTAGGTAATTGGCCCACAAACATGGGTGTACTAAATTTATGGGTCTGTTGGGCATGTGTCCCTCTCTTGTTTCCTTTTTTGATTGTGGTCTATTGACTTCATACTAACTGGAAGGCCTATATGAAATGCTAACACACGTTTGGGATTTATGGTTAGGTCATATTTAAACAATAAGGAGTTCATTGCTTAGAACAGTTGCACATACTGTAGCCAGCATAATTTTATACATTAAAATGATAGTTTGTATGCATCTTTATTATGTATTTTTGATCAGGGTATCTTTTTAGTTAGTTTAGAATGTATCGTCACCCATTCACTAGTAAAATGTGTAAGATGTGTAAAAATGTTTTAAAAACATTTTTTAAAAATACATAAGGGTTATTTAATACATTTTATATACACATAGGATTTTTTGTATTTTTTTGTATCATTTGACATATTCTGCATAAAATTATAAATTATTTGTATACATTTAATCTATTTAATACATATATTGTTCCTATTAAATAGGATTTTAGCTAGATGGTTTTAAAAGTAATGAAAGGAAATGTTTTCCAGCCAACTTTTTGAACTATTGTGGTTTTTCACGCTGCAATTATCTTAAATTGAATAATTGACTGTAGTTTCATTTCCTATATAAGGTGATGATATTGTAATGAATTTTGTCTGATGAAGTCGGGGCATTGATCCCTTCGAAAGCGCTAACAACAAACTTGGATTTTACTACTCGCAGCGTGTGTGGGCTTTAACGCTACCTCTGGAATACGCTTGTTTCTTTTGTCATTTAAGTAGTTTTTTTTTGGTTTTAAGTGGCCAACAAAAAAGGTAATAAAAAAAAAAACCCCAACTGGGTACTTTCCTGCAACTGCTTGGTACCAGCAAGAAGACAGATATTCAAACTGGTGGAAACTATGTAGGTGTTCAGACCAGTGTGGAGATGCATTCAGATTGGCAGCAAAGAAATTCTGAGGATGGTACACCTGGATGTCGCCTGTATGCCCTACAGTACCAGAGCTGCATATGTGTGACGTTAGGCGTACTTTAAAGCAACAGTAGGCTTTGGTTTACTGGCAGACATCAGGCTTCCACAGCAGAGAATCCCATATGTTAAGAATACTGGGTCTTTATTTCCTAAACCTGTTTGTGATGGTGTCAAAGTTCAAAGTGCTGTCATTTCACAACATGTTACCTCTTATTTCTCTGTCAAATCTTCCAGTAACTCTAGGTTTAAGACATTCCTATCGCATCCCTGCTCATTCAGACGTGTAAGGTTCTATGTCTGGATCACATATCAGTTCTGTTACTTTTGGATTATCAAAAAGGGAACTCCTGCACGTTGAGCAAATGCACGGCTCAAAACAAAGACAAATCATGCAAAAAACAAACGAGCCAGCATACAGTGACCTGAAAACATTTTAATGGTATTAAACCATGAAAAAACAGCAAGACACAGACCGGTTTCGGCCAGATCAAATCATAGCCTTCATCAGTGTGAAAAACAGAACATCAATTGTTGAAACTTAAATAAGCCCATCTACAATCTCATTGGTTGTGTCAAAAGTATTCATTTAGACCAGGTGGAAATAATCCACCCAGTTTCACAATCCATTTTTTCTCTTTGGTATTTAAGAGTGCCATCCTGTCTTGTTGGATCTGTTACCTTGTATAATGTCAATAATCATAAAAGTAAACCTGGCAGATTTGTGAACCAAATGATGTTTGTAGAGTGCGTTATTAGCCCTTTTGTTTTTAATATTGCTAATGTGCTCAAATTCTAAATGGTCTAGAGGTTTGACCAACATAGAATGAACCACACTGACAAGTGGCCAGATAAACCACCCAGTCACTGCTACAGTTAGCAAAAAAGTTGAGATCATAAACCAACGAACAATTTCTGCTAGAAAACTGTTTGGATTTGTTCACCTCATCACAGTTGGTACAGTGGCCACATGGGAAACAATGGGTCACCTGTCAGTGTTGTCTGCAAAAATTGTGAATGTCCATCCATAGTACCATGTTTGTAGTGGTTAAAGAAAGAACCAAGCTTTTTCCCTTTCCAAAATGAAAATAAACATCCATCAGGTTTTATATTTGCTACTTCATGGTCACATTGCAAAATATATAAATAAATGAGGGACATTGTATTCAATGATGCAGCTGTGATAAAGGGGAAAAGTACAAGGGTAGGATGACTCTTGGTAATCAACAGAACCAGATAGGATGTTTTGACTGTGGTGGAAACGTGATCAAATGAGTTATCCACAGGGGTACACAGGTGTCTTTTGACCTTCTCTGTTTTAAGAGATTGCTCTTTATAACATAACGGGTGGGAGCAGCTTTTTTTCCGAATGCTACTAAGTTGCAGTTTTCTGCATTTAACTTTTAGACTTTTCAGTATACCAGCTATGTACGCATTCCAACCCTTGCAGAGGAGGTATGTATTGGTGAATGAGCAGATGGTGGTAACCAGCTTGCAGTCATTGGCAAACTTTATCAACCATACTTCCAAGATATTGGCTTGGAGATCAGGTGAATTAAATTCCAAACGAGAGGGCATAGCACTGATGCCTATGACACAACACTCTGTAAAATTTTGCATCCCGTATGTAACAGCAGCTTTCAGAAACAACCTGGGTACTCTTGTATGGCCAGATTGCAATCCACCTGACAACATAGGAATTTACATTGTTTATTGTGAGGCTGTTCAAGCAGCTTTGTTCATTTGTCCTCATTTCTGTTATGTCAGGTTGGCAAGTGAGTGTACTGATTTTCACCAGGGAATAAAGGCTGATTAAGGTAAACCATGAAAAGCCTGGAGAAAATTCTCAAGTAGTGAACACCTGTGAATGCACGATGTTATGAGGCCCCTTTTGCTTGCAGTTAAGGAAAGCTTTGCTTCCATCAAACAATCTGTTGAGAAGACGGTGTTTACTAATTTTAAATGAGTTCTGAAACCTCGGTGAGAATGGTGAAGACTAAAAACGAAACTTATCTTGAGGTACTCGGTGTAGTGGTGGTGGTATAGTTTCTGAAAATATTTAATGGGGAAATAAAAAGCCATATTAAAAGCAGGTTAGGGTCTGATATTATAGGAAAGTCCATGGAATTGCATAGCTCAAAAGAGTTTAATTTAAATGTGAAGCTTATGCACATGCACTCAGTGAGTAAAGCAAAGCACTACGTTGTTGAAATGTGACTAAGATTTTGGCCACATGGCATTGTATGATAAAATGTTTACATTGATGCATACATTTGGTATGTTTTGTGTGTATCCATGCATGTATTTTTTTACGGGATCAGCTGTGATTTGTTGAGTAGAAACTCTAGTCTTAATTCCTCAAATGTTGTACCTGTGAATAGATGAGATCCCCCACCTCTCCAGTTGTAGCAGGTCTTCCTCATTTTCATTCCCTGGAGACTGTCTTAACTGGGTGGTAAGCTCTGATGTCCTACTATGTAGGTGAGAAGGATTAAAACAAATGCCCATTTGTATCATCTGAGACGACCCTCAACAAGTTTGTACTCGACATATTATCTGCCATATACAATGTATAAAAGGTGTGTGTGGTTCTACTTTCAAATCTTGAAATAACTGGAGTATAGAATTTCAATATCTCAAGACCATAATCACGAAAATCCACCACAATGAACGGTTATAAAACCAAACGTTACTGTACTGAAAGTTCATAGTACCGAATTTTCAGTATGCAGTGTTCTAATTTTGGTACTCTCCACCATACAAATATAAATAACAAACACCACCTTACTCCCTACACCATCACACAGCAACAATCCTAGTAATCTAAAGCAAGAGGGCTGTGCCCCCCACACCCCTGCTAATTTATATATATATATATATGTGTGTGTGTGTGTGTGTGTGTGTGTGTGTGTGTGTGTGTGTGTGTATATATATATATATATATATATATATATATATATATATATATATATATATATATATATATATATGTAAATGTTATTACATACTACTTGCTGTCTTGTTCTACATACTTTCTTCACTCCATTACTTTTTATACCACTTGATTATTACTATATTTTTATATTTGAATGTAGTTCTTAATAGTTTTTATACTTAGCATCAGTAAAGTTGTATAGTGGAGCTTATCTCCCCGGGCCTCTCTCTGTCTGTGTGTGTGTGTGTGTGTGTGTGTGTGTATATGTGTGTGTATATGTGTGTGTATATGTGTGTGTATATGTGTGTGTATATGTGTGTGTATATATATATATATATATATATATATATATATATATATATATATATATATATATATATATATATATATATATATATATGCGCATATGCCTGGGGAGATAAGCTCCACTATACAACACAACTTTACTGATGCTAAGTATAAAAACTATTAAGAACTACATTCAAATATAAAAATATAGTAATAATCAAGTGGTATAAAAAGTAATGGAGTGAAGAAAGTATGTAGAACAAGACAGCAAGTAGTATGTAATAACATTTACATAGAGAGGGAAGTGGAAAATAGACGAAAAGAAAGTGAATTTAGATTGGGTGAAGCAAGTCAGAGGAACATGAATTAATGTTGGTCAGGATTGGTACAGGGGCACAGCCATTGTGTTTTGAGGTAAAGCTTGAGTTTCTTTTTAAAGAGAGATTTTGAGGGAATAGATGAGAGTTCAGAGGGAAGCAGGTTCCAATATTTTCCAACAGTGTTTGAGAAAAGAGAGTCTCCGGCCTTGTTGTTTGATTTGACAGTGTCTATAAGAAGTTTGTGTGCAGATCTAAGGGACTTTAGGTTGTGGTATGGGTGAATCAGGCTTGATAGTATAGGGGTTTTGTCAGGTTGATAAAGAATTTGATGGGCTATGCTAAGTTGGTTAGTTTTTAGTTGCTGTTGATATTCCAGCCATCCTAGTTGTTTTAGATTATTACAGTGGTGGGTTCTGTAAGGGTTTCCTGTGGCAAATCTGGCTATGTTGGGCTTTTAGTTGGTTAGGATTGTTGTTGCTAGTTGGAAATTATTTCC